>NC_136689.1:35078615-35357843 GCF_903797595.1 Erithacus rubecula
TGTGTCACTAGGACTCCTTGCACTTTGTAGCAAAGACCAAATGCTGCAGGGTAAGACAATGGTTTCAAGTAGCCTTTGTAGACCACAGCCACACTGAAATAAAATGTGTGAGAGTTTTACCCAATGAAAAGGAATCATGTAATCAATTCACTGGTCCTAATGTTTAATTTTTTATTTAAATCAGTGTGGTAAAAACAATTGTGAATGTGAATGAGCCATATTTTTGGGGCGTTTTGCTTCTTCTCCTACTTCTGAGAGAGCCTAATTGCGCATAGAAGTTAAACCAATGCTACGGGGAGGTCACTGGAGGGATGAATATCCAGGACAGAAGACAGGATGCTGTAATACTTCCATTTAACTTGATTACTAGGTACACTCCCTACAGGATGAAGTCCTCTCTCTAGAGCAAACAGTGAATCAAAGAGTGGCATAAATTGGCATTTCAACTTCTTAATCACTGTTTAAGTCTGTCATTTTGGTCTATGGGATGTAGGACATGTGTAGCAAGAAGAGAAGCCACTACAGGTTGTGTTTGCCTACTGGGAAAAAAGAAAAGTGGTAAGGTGCTATATTTAGCAAGAATGAAATGGAATTCTCTCTGTCATCTGTGCTCCAGGGACTGGAGGCCTGCTCATGAGACCATAAAAGCCAAGGGGTCTGGAAGAGAGATTTCCACATTAGCTCAGCACTCCTTTCAGGGTCAGCTAAGGGAAGGGATCCATGCAACTGGTGCTAATCCAATGCTGGGAATTGCAGAGCCCTTCTATGAGGGACTCCCATGTCACAGGAAGTTTGTCTCACAAAGGTGATCAGGACCTTTGAGCTAAATACCTCGGTCTAGGTTGGGGGAAAAAAATGAAAAGGGTTCTTTTTTTCATTTGAGTATTTTTCAGATTTAGTGAGCTTTTCTGTCAGGTCTTATTTAGGCTTAGCAATACGACCTGTAATAACTTAACACTGCCTAATAGGATGGCATATTGAGTGTGGATTGCTTATCACTACATAATCACAAGTTGCTCTGATAGTAAAGAGTCATATTGTTAGCACAGTGCTTGAAGGGAGGAAAGGAAGACAAAATACATAGTACTTGGGTGCATTTTTATTGCAGAGCTCTGTCTATACACATTGACAGTAGAATTAATTTCTCAATAACCTCACAGGCGGCACTGGTAACAAAGCTGCAGATTTCTGAACTCCAAGAATATAGGCAGCATAAATATTTCTAGTTGTTTGGAGAATTTGCTATTTACGAACTTGGTTAAATAATGCCAGTGTTTCAGGTTTTTCTGACAATCTTTTTGTGAAAGGTGCACCTGTGAAGAGTTTCTTTCTAATACTGCATCCTGCTGTTAGGGCACTGGCGAGGCCCTGCCAAACTGGACACAAATTTCATTTTACTCTCATATCAAGAGCCCTCCGGAGAGATATGTCTTAGGATATTAGTGTCTTCAGCAGCACAGCCATTAAAGCAAGCACACAGGGAATCACCCATCTGCACAGGCTTAAGGATAAGAACATTGCTGCAGAAGCTGATCTCCAGACTGATGTTGCTATTTAATGTGGCTTCTAGCAAACTGTGAATAAAACTCCTGGCTTGCAGATGACAAGTTACCATGCTAGACTTGCAAGTTCTTTCAGGAAACCAAAGCAGACACAGCTGCAATCAGGCTGCATTAAGCCAGGCCTGCAGTCCCAGTGGAGTGCAATGACAGCAGGATTCTACCGACAATGTCAGTGGGCACAGACATCTTTTGTTTTCATCACATACTCCTTATTCACATTTCTTACATTTCTTTATGAATCATAAATACCAGTGATTAAGGGAAATGCTCACTATTTTTTTTTTTTCAGGAAGGTCTGGTACACAAACATACGGTGCTGCTTCATTATACAACAGGATACGGCTCCCAGAGCGAGCGACCTGCAGACCCAGTCAGATCAAACTTCTCCTTGCAGGGCTCTTGGGATGGACAGCACTGGGGTGTCTGTGTGCCACTGGCAGTCTGAGGATGAGTGCTCCTGCAGCTGGTGCAGGGGAGCTATACCAGCAGTATAGCTGTGCTTTAGGGAGTGGGAAGCAGTCTGGATTGCTGCTGCCTACACAAATAAGCCCAAGACTCCTTGCCATTACTAGGGAATAAGTTTTAGCAAAAATTGGAGTAATAAAATCAAATCAATGAAAAAACCCAACTCCCTTAAAATAGCTGATGCTCAATTAAGGCCTTTTTTTTGGTATCATGAACATTTTTTAAAAAGAACCTCTGAGATAATTTGTAGCTGATGGTCAGTATTTGCCTGTCATACAAGGACTGATATTTTCAAATGTGATTAGTACTTTTAGCATCAACTGTTGTTTGCTCGATTTGAAAGCTTCTACTTTTTGGAAACTTTTAAAAGTAGCTACTGAAAATCAAGCTTCCTATCATTCAAACCAGGTACTGGAAGGAAGTATGCCTGAAATCTGTTTGTTTTGGTCATCTTGACTTTGAAGAAGGGAACACTGCTTGAAACAGTTATGATCATATCAAGAAGAAATTATTTTGATTATATAAGGGATAATTGGAAGCAGAAAGTAGAAATACAACCTTCTGTCAAGAAATTGATACCAAAAGCAAGTCTCAGTTTAGGTGGTACTTTTTTTCTCTGGTACTCTGGCACAGGCATCTCACTAAAGTCATTGCAAAGAGGAATAGTTTCATTGGTGTCCTCACAGCATAACAGAGAAGCAGGGTTTTCCTTTCTTCATTCTAACTTTAGGACAATGTCTTCTCTCTCTTTTACCCTTTTAAAACTGTGGACAGCTGAAGCAATGATTACCAGAGAGCAGCAGAATGAAAGTACTGGCAGTATCTTCTGTGTGTGGCAGCTATTTTCACATATGTGGTGCTGTTCTGATGGGCAGCCTGCACTCAGTGCAAATGTGAAGTCACCTTTGCATGGCTTCATGCACAGCACCTGGACTGCCACACGTGCCTGTGTGAACCTCTGAGTTCTGTGGGGGGTCAGATACTGCAGTCCTTTATACCATGATGAGCTCAGCCTTTCTCTCTGATCTGTATCTCTCCTTTTGCATACACAGGAAAAGCAAAGAAAGGCTGTGGTTTCAGTGAGGAATGGAGGAAATCTTCCTTCATTAGCAAACTAGGCCAGGACTCACCACCTGCCTACGGTGATAGAGAGTCACTATTGAACTCCTGCATAGAGAAAGATTCAA
Source organism: Erithacus rubecula (assembly GCF_903797595.1). Classification (NCBI taxonomy): domain Eukaryota; kingdom Metazoa; phylum Chordata; class Aves; order Passeriformes; family Muscicapidae; genus Erithacus; species Erithacus rubecula. The sequence continues at coordinate 35,081,830 of NC_136689.1, forward strand.
ATCGAGGGAAGCATTTGTGGAAACCCCCCAGTGAAAAGGAAAGAGACTCTGTGTGTGTTTACCCCAGAGTCCCCTAAAGTACAGATTTGAACTAGAGAGGAGACTTGATTCTGAGATTCTCCCTGAGCTTTCCTGTGTATCAATATGGAAACTTCTGCTGACATAAAGCTGTAAAAATGATTCCTGCATGCTTGCTCTGATGCAGCTTGCATTCAGGGTGTGCTGTTCTATGCCTTGTGATAGTAGTCTGTTCTATTCTTCGCCCAGGTTTTCCTATGCAATCTGAATACTCCTATGGGGGTGATTCCAATTTTGGGCCATATTCAGCAGCCAGCACAGTGCTGGAAATTATCACTGCAATGCAAACACCTGGCAAAGTGAGCTGAAGTGCACCTCTAGTGTTGTGAAAACTCATTTTCAGGATATCGATGATCCTTGCAATCAAGGAATATTTTTGTCAATGGGGCCTTATTATATTGCTCTCTATGATGCAGTTGGGGAATTGGGGTAGGGGGACTTCACATAAGTTTTGATTGGACATCTGAATGAGAAAATAATTTCCTATTACAAACTATATGTGCTCTTTAGTGCAAGAAAATGATGCAGGAAACTTAGGGGGTTTTCCACATATTTGCTTGGCTTCAGAGACATCTCCTGTTTACATTTCCTACTCCATAGACATTTGTACAATTTCATTTTGCTCTCTCAAATGTTTGAGAGAATTAAGCCTTAAGCTGAAGGTTAACAGAAGGAGATATTTTTCTATCCACTCTTTTAATATGGGTGTAAGAAAATTTACTGCAATTTAAATTCAGGTATTGTAAGCAATAGTACTTACAAAGACCCTGAAGAAGTTTCTCCTAGTGATTTTTCAGTGTATTCTAGTACAAGACTTGTACAATGAGATGCAACGGAGGGATGATTGGATGACAAAAAATTCTCCTTTGTTCTTGTGGAGAGGATTCTCACTTGGAGAGAGGAGACCCAGAGTACCATAGGAATGTGTCTACGTAGATGTAGATATGTGTAATTTACATAGGTGTGTTCCTTCTATGCCATCAGTACTGTTACTGATATTGTTGTTGCTTCTAGACAAATATCAGTCATGTGTTTGATGTTGCCCATCTCCAGAACACGTTCTGCATATTTCCTCAACAGCTTCCAAACCTCCAGTAAGAGGAGAGGGTATTTAGATATTGCCTTCATTTTACACTCTGTGAAAAATGAAGAAAGACATACACCTATAAAAGACCATGTGTGAAGCAGAAAGAAAATAACAGCATACTGATTTATCATTGAAGAGTAATGTTTACTCTCCATCCAGGAGAGAATGGGACAGAGTGCAGGAACAAATCCTTACTGTCAGGGCAGTCCTCTTGACTTCGTTCCCTGAGAAGTTGTAATGGTTTATTATCACAGTAGTAGCTAAAACACCTGGGATTTTTGACTAGTCAGCTCCACACTAACCTTTCTCCCATGGTAGTGCCCTTGAAGGCTCAGGTTTGACCAGCCTCAGAAGAACATAGTTATCCAATAAACACTTTGTATCTTCCTAACGAGTTTTTTTAGGATTTAAATGCTGACCTTATCTTTTTATTCTACGAGACTTTTCTTAATGTTATATAGGCTATTTTGTAAAGAATGTGGTGGTCATTGCAAGCTTTACTGAATAATGAAATAAGAGGCCAATGCAGCTGTGTGAGATAGGGAATAGAAGAGGTGAACCAATTATTCTCCTACCAGCCACAAAAAGTCTGTTTATATATGAGTTATGTAACCCAAGCTGACACTTCACCAGGCAATACTTCAGCTGGAAATTATGAACACCTTTCCCACCTCACCACACATGCTATTTATCAAGTCCAGGAATACAAAAATACAACTTTGAGGATAGGTATAAAGAGTTTTTAAGAGCCAGGTTGAGAATCTGTGTGCATATTATCTCAAAGGTGGTTTACAGATGCCTCTGCCTGGCCTGAACAAATGTGAGGGTGATGTGTCAGGATAAAAATGAAGAATAAAAATGGCAAGCCAGAGTTTTTAGGTATAGGTGATAGTTAACTGTACTTACCTTGTCATTGTGCTGTGAGCCAGTCAATGTCTTAGTAGCTCCATAAATCAAATGCTTCGTTCAGGAGAATTTGCCCTGGGGGTGCTTTGTAAGCTTGTGAGTTGTAGGGGAGGAAAATCAGGTCTGGAAGGGACAAGTCTGTTCCCCCATGGCTCAGCAGTGACATGCCAAACTGAGTTACACAGGGGTGCCAGGGCTACACCCTGGGTGCCAGGGTGCTGCCAGGGCTGGTTGGCCAGGGGCTGTGCCCAGGGCTGGCTGGGCCACCAGCCTCTGGAGGGTGTCAGGCTCAGTGGGCTCTGTGGCACAGCAGACCCTGGGCTGTGCTGAAATGTGGCCCCAGGTCTAAGGGAAGACAAACACATCACTCCCTGTGTGCCCCCCTGCTGTCTTCTTTCCCCAGCTTTTACCTGCTGAGCATGGCACCATATGGCATGGGATAGCATTTTGGCCATTTGGGGTTGGCTGTCCTGGCTCTGTCCCCTTCAGCTTCCTGAGCACCCCCAGCCCCTTCACTGCTGGTGGGGGAGGAACAGAGCCTTGACTCTCCCTGCTCAGCAGTAACTAAACCATCTCCATACTACCAACTCTGTTTCATGTACCATGGCCCCTCACTAGCCCAAACAAGCACAGTGCCACAAAGCAGAGAAGAGAGAGTAGCTCTTCTGCTACTGTTCTCTCCTTTTACATCTCCACCTTCAGAGCCACAATGTTCTAAAATTAAAGGAATGATAAACAAATATGCTGTGAGGTGCAAGTAGCAACATTATTTTAATATTACATTCAGGCTTCATCTTTATTAACATTGGATATTAATGATAAGTGTGAAGTAATTATGTTTATAATTATAATAATTTTTATTATTAGCATCTTCTGACAGGTATGAGAGCCTTCTCCCAAGGAGCCAATCCACTGAAATGGCCAAAGTGACTGTAATTTTCCCATCTAACTCCATCAGACCTCACTTGCTTCAGAATACTATTTTCTTCATTCACACTGTAAAATGAGATCATGTTTACATCTTAGACTTTATTTTTAAAACACTTTGATGAGTTTTGGTATTCCTCCTTGCTTATGACAGCAGTAGTCTGGAAAACCTGTGTCTGGTGCTGTGTGGTGTCACTTCTGGAGCAGGCTGTAAGTACAGGTGGAAAGGATATTTTTTTCCTTTAGATGAGAAGCCTGTAAGGATTAACAGAACAGTAAATAAATCTGTTCTGTGGACAGATTATAGTCTAATTAGAGACTTGTGAAGTTCTGTCTCTAATTTACAACCTTTGAATTTTCAGGGAGTTTTGGTTTTGAGCAAATGTGAAGCTCATTGTGAAACCTGGCTCTGGCCACCAGACTGACTATGCCTTCCACGCCTCATCAGCAGCTGACCCACATCAACTGCAAATTTCTCTCAAGTAGCACTTGGTTTTAGGTTCAGGGAAAGTTCACATATCTGTCCATTGTGCCAAGGTTCTGGATTATAATTGCAGATTTTCAGCATTTTAATTTTATTGTCTTTAAACATTATTGTATTTAGGCTAACTTGCATGTGTTTCTGCATTCTTGCATTCAATTAAAAAAAAAAAAAAAAGATCAAAACAACCATTCTAGATTTAAAACAGAGATTAGGGTAATATTTACCTTCTACAGAAGCCTCTATCTTCTGATGTCAGCCTGTGAAATAGGCTAAGCCATTTCTTTTTCCATTTTGCTTATGTTTTCTTATCTTCACATCCCAACCAACATAGCTAAGGTGCCAGAAATTGTTAGTTCAGGCATAAACTAAAACATACAGAATTTACAGGATTTTGGATCAAGGGATAAGTTTATTATAGGGTTGCAAATAAATCCTCTACTTACCGACATCTAGACTTGTGTTTTGGTGTTGAGGCTCTCGTGGGGCTGGAGCAGGGGGAGAAGTCAAAGCCCCTGGGCTCCACAGAAAGGACCACACCCCACACTCATCCATGAGCTATACAAACACCTTCTCTGCACGGGAAATTAAATCTTCATTGACAAAAACTGTTGAGAAAATAAAATATTGATCTTGCTTGTGAGACTTTTATGTTAGTCAATTAAATTAGTACAATACCTTTCCTACTAGTAAAATAAGAGTGCCATTACTATATGGAAATATAATGTTCCATAATATTTTTATTGTGAGACAGGGGATACCTCTTACAGCACTCAGAAGTACAGTTTATACATGACTATAAAGTTAGTTGTGATCCATAAACAGCAGATATAGATCTCAGATATAGCTTTGGAAATCAGTTTAAAGGAAAGTGCCTTATTCTCTTTGCAATATAATATAAAAGTAGCATCATTTTAAAAAAAAAACATAATCTCTTCTAATTTTTTTTTTTTATACTGGAAGACAATGAGATATCATTCTAATATTTAAATTGGAATATGAGTCTGACAATATTTTTGCTACTGCATTTTCTAAAATTAAAAACCCTTCCAAACTAATAATGATCCAGAATCCACGTCTACTGCAGCTAGACACATGAATGTACAAATATGGACATACAGTAATGGCTAGTGGAACACAAGGGACCTAATACAATGAGACTTATGTGGGAGAACTGTGCTGGGATGTGACTACTTCTTTACCAGATGATGAGATGTGACTATGACTTGGCAGGTGCAAATAGCAGCAGTGGCCTCCTTTTTCTACCAGGATAGTACTTGCTTTGCTCAAAATCTGTACTTTCCTGGAAGTACCTGTAGTATCTGGTGTTCATATGAATGTGTAAATAAGATCAAGGCACCCAGCTGTGGACATTTACTTATGAATATGTATCCACCACACTTTTTTTTTTTTTTTTTAAAGCCTTTGCTGAGCAAATCTGCTGCATAATATAGACAGGAAGCTACTCCATCCTGTATAAGTTGGGAACTTGTATAAGTTGTATAATAGGGAACATTCTTCCAAATTAATAAATATTTTTCATTTCATCATATTTGGTAACATATTGTTTGAAATGTGGAATCCTGGCACATCTTCTCACTGCAATTTTTTCCCGCCCGTGTGTGTCCCCCTACAATTGTCCCAAACGTGCCTTAGCAGGGAAAACAGAGCATATTAGTCTACTGGGATACAAGCAGCAGCTGCGATTATGATCAGAGAGTTCATAATATCATTTAATAAAACAACTGTTCAGTTGCTCCACTAATGCATTGGAGAGTATATCCTATACAGCTACTTTCCATATAAGTGATTGGCCAGAGTTCACTCTCAGCCTTTCTGCTCTTTCAAAACATCATTAATTGTGCTTTCCTCTGAGGCTGGCCTTTTTGTCTGAACACTCTCTTTGTACCCCTTCCTATTGTATCAGCTTGTCTGTAGTTCCAAACTTTGGCTGTGACCATACTGTTACCAGGAATGAACACTGGGCCTTCAAGCAACATTAGAGATTCTTTGCCACAGAGCTGTCACCCTTAACAGAGCTTAAGGGACAGGGAGGGCATCAGTACTGATGTACTTTTTCAGTGATGGGAGAATGTCTATACCTGATATTTAAGCTACCAATGTGGAAGCACTCCCCAAGTTAAAGACAGCTATCGTGATCACAGAGTGAAATCAACAAACTCTGGCTTCAGCAGGTGTGAGCTGGGTTGCAGAAGTAGTTTTTTTAAAAATTGATTATGCTCTTGATCTTCCACAGTGTATATAATATCTTTTTTTGAAAAAAACCCCCATTCAATTCTTCCTACTTTTTGCTATTTGCACCAATAAACTACTTATATGGGGGCAAAGGTTTTATTATGAAAATTGGTGCAATTTGATAATACATTAGAGAAGGAGTAAACATTCGTAATGATAGCAGTTAAAGCACTCAGTGCATAGCAGACTAAGATTCAGCAAGTGAAATACTTCTCTCTCTAGTAATGGCATGTATAAATAGCCCACAAACAAAATGTAGTCCATGTTATGGTCTGATGGGTATAGCTGTTGTGTTCTAAGTGAGTTTATTTACCCTGTGGTTGTTCTCCTCCCCACCAATCTGTGAGGTGTGGATTGTTTTCATTGAGGGGCTAATCTCAGCCCACCTCCCTGGGATTTTCATATTCCATAAACCTTTAAATAAATAACAAATATAAGTGATTTTTTTTTTAAATATGGATTGCTTTTGATATTTTAGTGGACAGGTGTTGATAATTTTTTCAGCCTCATCCAATACTATGTTTTATCAGCTTTGGACAAAACACCTAGCTGAAAATACACTTTGTAGTAGCAAAAAAGCTGTCCACGTGCATGCAGATGCATATAAAAGACTGTTGTATAGATGATCAGTTATTTAGAAAGAGTTGATTTTTATTAAGAAAAGCTACAGAAGGATTGAGATGTGGCAAGCCTCATATATATCTTACATCATTCTTCACATCATCTGTGAACTTGACCCATGAGCATTATCTCAGACATTTAAATTACTGTCTTATGAAAGTATTTTTCCACAGTTGAAACACTAAATAATGCATAAAAGACTTATTTCCAAATACTGCAGTGTAGTTGCATCAAGGATGGATCCAGAAGTATTTATAGCTTGCATGCTACTGAAATTTTTCTTAAAATAAGAGCTCAAAGCAGAAGATATCTATTTACAAATTATTTCAGTGCATGCAAGTTCAGTAACTGGCACAGTGTACAAGCAGCCAGCCTTGTACTATCTTGTACTAGTTGTACTATCTTACTGGCTTTGCATAGTCAGAAGTAGTTTGTGTTCTTTGCTTTGAATTCTTCCTTTTATTTAGTACTGTGGCAATTTCATCTCTTTCATTTGTAAAGCTCAAGCTGTTTGGCTTTCTTGCCTTGCCACTCGTATGTGCTTTAGTGACATCTTTCATTTCTTACTTGCAGCCTAGAAGTGAGAGCTGCAGTATGATCTAGTTTGGTTAACTTAAAGAAGACAATAATCTCCTAAGTGTAAGAGGAGAAGAATTTAATTCTCTGTAGTTTTTATTTTTTTTTTGTTTCCCAGTGAAAAGCAAGACATTCTTCCCTTTCTTTTGAGTTATGACTCACTTCTCCAGATTTTGTTTTGATCTGAGTAATTAGTGGTTTTTTGTCTTTTATTCTTTATTTTTAGCAGCTACAGTCTATCTCCCACTTAGTTGCTGACATAAAAATATTAGCAAAAAGATGTTTCTCAAAGGGTAAGGAAAATCCATTCATAAAAATCTCAGTGAGGATTAAGTGGGATTCATCCAGGAAAGATCAAGGGTTGAAAAAGATTGTTATTAAACATGTTTATAGAGTACTTTGAAAATACAGCATATTCCCTCTTCCAGCAAGCTCACGGCTCAGTTGGGGGGAAGACAGATGAGCTGAGTGTTGAGCAAAAGGAAGGAAGGTTCCTCAAAGCAAGGAGTTGAGGGAGGAGTGAGAAGTTATTTGGAGTATGGGAAATGTGAGATGGTGCCGCACACAGAAGGGGACACAATGTCAGGAATGAGAGGAGGCGACTAAAGAGCTGAGGGAGCCTTTAACAGACCTCATCACAGTGTTGTCCCGTTTCTTTGCAAGTGAGACAAGGCGTGGAGGAGGCTCGAGACGCGCTTCTAGCTCTCTGTCTCCTTAGGGGCTGTGAAATCTTAGGAAAACCTGTTTGCTTTGGAGTTGCCTTGTGTAAAAATCCCAAATAAAGTTAACATGAAGTAGGATATCGGTAGAAAAGACTGAACACCTCTGTTTTTGTGAAAAGGGCACATACTTGATGTCTAGACATTAGTAATTACACCTCATAGGCACTACCTGCTGGGTAGTGAAAAAGAGGATTTTGTGGATTTGTGCATAGATGTGATGATTCTCTGCTCAGTCCTTGAGAGTAGGAAATTCAAAGCTGTGTTAACTCAGTGCAGCATGGGGTTAGGATACAGGAAACTAATAAAGAGGAAAACCCACCTCTACAGAGAGACTAGTAAGGTCTCACTGGGCTCCCATTTCTGCTGCTTGCAGGACTGTTGTGCTCAAAACATAAGGACCAGGGTGTTTCACAGAGGTCAACTGCTGGATATGAAGGCAATTAGGGGAACAAAACCCTGAGCATCTTCATATGGAGTTTTAAGATCTTAACAGCCAGGAGTTAAAATTCAGGGAATTATTTTTCCTTTTTCGCATGTGTTCGTTATCTCTTCCCCAATCCTTCAGATTTCTTTTGACAGGCACTGAAGCTCCCCAGCCCTCTATGCACTGGCACGTTGGTCCAGGACCTGTAACAGGGTTGGCAACCCATTTTTTCTCTGATTAGAAGTTCCTCTGGGGGTCAGAGTGGCAGAACAGCTTTTCAACCTTGCTCAAACTGCCCCCTCCATTTTTTGGCTGCATCCAGAGCAGCTACAAGAATAATCCATAGCTACAGAGGAGCTGAAAACAGAATCCCCTAGCACAGAGTATCTAGAGTTCATATGTAAATTTCTGGAATAATTACCTTATATTCTTTAAGTACTACAAGAAAATAGGATTTTTTTTAATTTGCATGTGACCATCATGTCCAAAAACACAAGCGTTCTGGATAATGAGTCAATATCTAATTAAGGACATCACCAAACTACACTTATTTCTCAGACTTACCATCTTCCCACTGGGAATATTCACTAATCTCTCACTGATTAATTACTGTAAAGACTTATGCTTCTGGATAATTATAAGATGTGTGATAATGGATCAGACCTTTAATCCATTAAATCTGGTATCTTGCTTCTGACTCTGACCAATAGCTAATGCATCTCAGAAAGGTGAATAACTCCATGCTGCAAATACTCTATTGTGGAATGTGGAAGAAGGAGCCCTTCCTCACCTCAGCGGGTAATTGCTTTGAAGTATGAGATATAATTACCATTATCTTAGTCCATGTAACTATGTGTCATAAAATGATGAGTACTTAGTGTGTGGCAGACTGAAAATAGAAGGATCTGAAATAACCTCTATAGGGTAATAAAAGTGGGGTATGTCTAAGAGAATGTGATTAGCTGTACCAAAACTCTGGAATCCTTTACTCAGAACCAAATCTTAAGATTCCATCTAACACCTACTTTTTAATGTCAAAAAGAAATATGCCTCTGAAAAAGCCACCTCATGGTTTAAAAGTTTAAGATAGTACAAGTAATTTTCCATGTTGTTGCCTGTCATGACTGGAGATTTGTTGTGGTGAATTGTCTCAAGAAAGCCTTTCAGGGAGTGCTGTGTGCTGCTGGCTGCTGGTTTGAGAGGCAGCAGGATATGAGAATGTGTGGGACTGCAGGAACAGGCTGGTGGCTCTGCATGGTAACTCTGCAAGTGTCAGCTGCAAGGGGTTTTGTTGCTGGCCTCAGAGGATGTTCTTGAAAAAAACCCTTTTGATATAAAGGAGATTCTTTGCCTTCACAGAGCTGTCATTCAGTAAGATTTTGGTCTGCTAAGTAGAGTTAAGGACTCTTTTTTCACAACTGGTGCCACAGCCTGTGGCACCTGTTTCCACATTATTGCAGTATCCTCCATGGCTTTATGCTGCTTTATGGGAAGAAATAGGAGAGTGTATTAGAGGAGCTTCTCTAAAGCACAAGAATGCTGCTTGGGGTATTCAAGACTCGAGGAAAAGAAGGAAAAAAATGTCTCTGGATACAGAGAAGTTAATTTATTTTTGTTTAATACACTAATTGATAACGTGTAAGATGTGGAGTCTTATTCTGATAGAAAGAGTATCAGCTCTGCCCTCATGGGTTTCATATCTACAAGAAACATAAATGAATAACAAGTGATGGCCAATCTCAGCCCACATGACTAGCACTCCTGCAATGGGAACTGTGTGTTGGATCCTGATGTCCCATCCCAGTCCTTTAATTTCAACAAGGATTTCTTTTCATTCTGGAAAGAACTCATTTAGACCAATGATTTTCTTCCAAACATGATTTTGCATACAGACCTAGATTCTGATTTCACATAGGTTTCATGTGATGGCAACTCACCTGAATTTAGTGCCCTTACTCCTGGTTTACACAGACATAGCTGAGGGCAGAATCAGATCTTACATGTTAACATGTATGGGTGACTCTAACCAACTGACATACAGTAGGCACCATTAAAATCTTGACATTTACTGCTCACAGTGGTTAAATTTACTGTGCTATTTGCAGTATTCCCAAGTCTAAGAGTAGGAAATCCTTTAAATACTGCAGTAAAAGTAAATCCCACGGTGTGATAAATGTCAGGATTTAAGGGAACCCAATTTTGTAGTTGTTTTCTTCTTTGTTTTTGGTTTGGTTTTTTTTTTATTGCTACGTTCAAACTTTTTGTGTCTTTTTTTCTTTAATTTTTTAAAAATTTTTATTGTAATGCTAAGTATTTTGAGCAAAATCTCTCCTGCCTTGAGACTGGCTGAAGCCTGCTTTGGTGGGATATTACCTTAAAATATTCTCTGTCTAGAGAATTCATTTTTTCAAAGGGTGCGTGCCATATAAAAGAATTTGAGTTTGCTTTAAGATGCTCATGGACATCACTGCTGGATTAATGTACTTTCTTCTTGGTTACATCCTTTGTGGGGAGTGGCAGTGAGAGTTGATCCACTGATACTCCACCACTCAGGGCTTCCACTGGATGGAGAACTTAGCGGGAAGAGGGTGACACTGTTTTTCCAGTGCCTTTGTTAGCACAACCCAGTCCACAATATTTTCCCAGGTACACACAGCAGCAATTTTCCCACCCTTGAAATTAAGAAGAGTGTTGGATGAGACTTTGATCAAAATAGACACTTCTGTAATGGTACCAGACCAGATTTAACAAAATACTTTAGTTTCCAGAAGCAATGGTTTTGTAAATCTGTCTGATTTACACAAACTTTGATCCTTCAGTCTCAATCTATGATTTTGTAAATCCTACCAAATAATTAGTTGCATCTTTAGATGCCAAAAACCTTCTATAAATGTGATCTGCGAGTTAATTTATGAGCAAATTTAAGTCTCTCCTTTTACTTTTATTTTTGCCCTCTCCCAAACTAAAAAGAGCTGATTTAGGACTGGGAGACAAGGAAGAACAGTAAGAAATGTGTATAAAGTTTTGAGGAATTCAGTGCTATAGAATCACCTGTGCTGACTTGTTCCATCCAAAAAGATATCCACTGTACTTATGACAAGGGAGGAAAGACAGAGTGACAGTGAAAAAGTGGGGGAAAATGAGAATTATTGCCCTGGATTAAGTGCACAGTCTATATTTGGAGAAGGCTTAATAGTGCTCTGCCAGTAGACTGGTTCCTCTCCATGCACAACTGTTGGGGATGTCCTCCCAAATCTGGCTACTGCCTGGCTAGCTGGCATGTGATATAAAGCAGGAAACACGAGTGTGCCAGGCATATATAACTCTATGTGTGCCACTCCTGGTCCATCTGCAGAGCAATACTGCACCTGTCAGTTGCTGTAGCTGGCCGGGGGGAGGTGGAAAGGATTTTATTAAGAGAGTATGTAATGTGACACAGGGAAAGGCCACTGTCTTCTCAGATTTCTTTCACTGCTCTGCTCTTGTTTCCTTTCTTTTTTACAACAGAGTTGAACAAACATCATTGTTTGCCTTTCAAAAAAAAGTGTCTCTTTGGGACTGGGTACTTTTGGGGTACTGCTCATGCAATAAAAATAGCTTGGCTTGGGTTTTTTTGTGAACAAAGCTGTCAGTATATGAAGGTTTGTACACCTCTGGGTACCATATATCTTGACTTCAAACCCCATTTTTACATGTAGGGGATTATATTAATTATTTGGATCCTTTTCCACAAAAAAATCTAAATTGCCTATAAAGCAATACATTTCCTTACAGCTCATCAATCATTTTTCTTGTGCAAAAATTTCCAGCACCCATTAAGAGCCTTAAATCATACAATCTAACTGCTCCTGAATAAATAAAATTTGGAATCTTGATATGGATGACCTATTACTTCATTCTGTAAGTGACAGAGGACTGAGTATGGAAGTGGAATAAACCAACATCAGTTGACATAAAGGAGCTCCATCCTATGGATAGATAGCAATCTTCATCCCAAGCACCTTCAGAATTTGTGAGTATTCTTGGACTAGAATTTTTTTTTTTTTTTTGCTTTCCCAGAACTCATACTGTCTTTCAAAGGGGAAAAAAAAAATGTTAACATATTTTCTTCATCCAAATTTTAAAAAAAGTTATTGCCTCAGGGCCTCTCCACTGACTTTAAGAAATTTTTAGGTTTCTCCATTTCCTTTGTTTTTCCCCCACTGAGTATCTCATCATGTGCCCGCAAAAACAGATTTGTAAAATACAGATTTTTGTGGAGTGCGGCAAAGGTAATTTGGAAATAGCAACCAGAGCTAAATTCCCACATCCTTAGTAAGATTTAGGTTTAGTTCTTGCTAGTAAAAAAACCATGTGTTTTTGTGCCAGACTGAATCTATTGCACAGAGCCCACAGGCCCCCTTTTTCCTGTTATATTTGCAGGTATTTGACTTTTGTGGTCAGGTACAGGAAATTAGTGTGATGGGGGAAGATTACATGTGAATACACACACATTCATTGCAATCCCCTCCTTGTTGTCTCCTTGCAGTGGATTTATTGATTCAAACTTTTCTGTCATCCCAAATGCCCTGTGCCAGGCTGCTCAGCACAGCACAGCAGTCGTGCACACGATATCCAAATTTGTGCTGGTGATGGTGAAATGGTGACAGGTCAGGATTACCACTTTTATTGCCAGGGAGTCAGGTTGTGTTGATTCATGAGACAGCTGTTAGAGGATGATCACATTAATAATGCGAGCTGTGAAAACAATGTGTGGCGATGTTAAAAGCTACTTCTCAAATGACATGGTGATGGCAGAGCTTTTTGGGTGTTACATGATTTTGCAAATGATACATCAGAAGCCTAAATAATATAGATCATTTCTACATATTTTATTATTAGTGTGAAATAAATGTAATTATAACAGGATTTTAAAGTGCCAGGTGGCTTGTATTGTCTTTTTATCAAGTATTTTACTGCTGCTCCATCTCACGCTTATATTAAGTATATTTACTCAACACCTCTGACTTCAAACAGGGAAACTCTTTTATCTGACTTCACAGCATATTCTTCTCACAGTGGTGGATGTCATCATCATTTCCTTTTGACATTGTTTTCACCATGTTTTCTTACTTCCATTACTCTCCCATGTTTCTGATTCCTTTGGTGCCTCCTGCACACACGTTTTACTTGAGTAGGAGCAAAATAATGTTGCATGCAGCAAAAAAAGCAGATATATGTCTCCACTGCTGTGAGCCAGTCCTTTCTCAGCCTATTTCTTCTGATTTGCCTCTAGTATTCAATATTCAATTCAAATTGCAAGTCCTTTGGGGCACAGAGCACATTTTTGCATCAAGTTATTTTGAGAAGTAGTAGATAAAGTGCAAGCATGTCTGTAGACCCCGGTATCCAGATCTATTTTAGAATGAGAAAGTAAATACTTAGCAATTATAGCAGTGTTTTCTCAAAATAACAACTAGGAAGTCCAGTTACTGACAATAAGTAGCATATTTTTGATGGGACATCAGGAGACGTAAAGCACTCTGTATCAGAAGTAAAGATGGTAGAATTTGTCCTGAAATAAATGAAAAATGGCATCCCAAAATGACAGCAGACTGGTTCAGCCAAAGGTCAACTCATCTGTGAGTTAGAAGGAATTAATTTTCTAAGCACCAGCAAAGCAATGAGGCTTATCAAACAATGCTATTTTCCATCAAGGAAAAACATCATGGCAGCCTCTTTTTTCTACTTTCATACATTTCCATTAAAAAAAAGTGAAATAGTTAACAAATAAATTGATTTTTAAGATTATGAGATCCTTTCTGCTTATTTCGTTAAAGGCATTATTTTAAAGTGCAGTAGAAAGAGCTGAAGAGGTGAAATTCTATTGAAACTTTAGCTCCATTGTGGCCACAGGCATCCTGACCTGAGTTGTAGTGCACTCCCCACACATCTCTCCTTTTCCCCATATTCTTTAGGGACCCTCTGCAGTGAGGTCTGGTTTCATAATCCCATCCAGATAGTCTGAGTTGGTATTGAGGATGATGCAATGCTGAAAGCACACCATCTCATGAGATCTGCTGATCTTTCATTAGCCCCCTCCTTCCCTCTCTTCCTCCCCATGTCCATTCTCCATCACCACCACCAACTGCATTTTTGTGCTGATTTTGAGCTTTGGGCATTGATACAAGGCACTGGTACTGAAGGGATGCTGGTGCTCAGCTGCCTTCTTTCTACCTTGTGCTATATAAATACATGTCACTGCCCAAACACATACACTTTGGATATGCAGAGTGCTGAAAGCCCAGCACTCTCTTGACCATGATGACAGTGATGACAGCCCAGTGGTTCTCAGGGATCTGGCTTATGACAAGTTTCTTTAAATCAGCCAAGATCTTAAGTGCCTGTCACAAGTCATTCATCCTTCAAGTGCTTCCTTTCCTCCATGTGAACTCTTTACAGGCTTATCCATCTGCTTTTATGTATCAGCCTGTGGTGAAAAACCACTGTGAGAACGAGGTCTACAAGAAGATATGGGGGTTGGGTGTCCTGTCACTAGAGGAGAAATATCACCTGTTCTATATAAAACACCATTTCTCAAAGGTACTCCCTGCTAATCCCATAACCACTGTGCCCCTGCCAAATCCCAAAGGCGTTTTGACAGAATGGGGTGGAATTGGAAGATTTAGCTAAGCAGAACTGTAGCTTTCAGAAGCAGGATGCTCCATTGCTGCTTTCCAACCTTGCAGATCTTCTTCCCTATGGCAGTGGAATTGGGTCTTTTCTTAAGCTGGGCAAACACTAGCAGCCATGTCCTGCCTTCCCATGCCCATCAGCTCTTGCATCCATCCTTTGCTTTCAAAAGTGAAGCCATAACCACTTAGTCAAAGAGATCTGGGATCTAAGAATTTCTGGAAGCCTATGCTCTGCATCAAGCATGTGCCTTTAAGTCAAAATCATAAGCCAAGTATTGAGTTTTGATTCAGAGTTGCAAAAACAGGAGTAAAAATCTACTTCCAGTTGACCAGATGCAGATGTGTTATCACTTTGTTAAGTATGAATTGGAAAATTAAAAAAAAAGGCTTCATTTTAATCCGAGATACAATTTCTCTTTATTTTGTGCATTTTTGAAACATTAGAACTCTTATTTGCTAAATTTCAAAGCAAAATGTTTCAAGCACAACTGCATAATATTGCTTTTTAAAACAGTATATCTTAAAAGCTTTTACTTTATCTTCTATTTTTGAGTCTTTCTATAACTGAAACTATTCATTGAATTTAAAATAAATATGTTGGTAGCTGTGGTCAACCTCAAACTGTCTATTTGGTGGCTAAACTGTTCCCAGGGGAAAGTACCCCACCCTAGTTCTAATATCTAATTCCTTCTTTAGCATCCCCTTTTGACAGAAGGGAAGAAATATTGGAGTTTTGATTCTATTTATTCCTCCCAGTGCAAAAGCACTCCTCTCCTTTTCCTTTAAGAAATGGATATTTTTCTCTAACCAATGTGCTCCTAAACTAATGGTTTGGGAGTAATCTTCCTATATAGTGAGTGGAGTGGTCTGTCTTGTCTGTGTATTTATTTTTCTCCTCACTGGTAACCTCTGTAGAAATCTGCCTTTCCTCTGCATATTGGGAATGCATAGGAATGTTTCCCCAACTTTCTTTCTCCAGCTTGCTGCTGCAAGCTGTAATACGCAGGTTTCTCTCTTTGCATTTTCTTATTTTCCTTTGTAGGCTGCTCTTGTTAGTTTTAATTACAGCAGTGGAGGACAGTATGCTAAAGAGCTCCCCAAGGTGGTGGCACTAATGGTCACATGTCCCCCCTGAGTGACAGCATCCGTTCTGGTTGCAGTACTACAAAGACATGGGGGCATTTCTTGTATGGATTGGTAAACTGAATTTATGTGAGAAGATAAATTAGCAGGCATCTGCATTTCCTATTTGAATAGGCTATGTGTGACTCAGTAAGCCTTTTGTTCAGTGGGCTAAAAAATGGCATGCAACTCCTCATCAGCATTGAAATTTTAAAGCATATTAAATTACTATAGCATATTTTTGAGGAGCGTAAAGAAAAAAAATGTAGTGCAGTTAGCACAGTGCTTTTCAAGCCATCAACCCAAACACTGAAACAAAAACCTGAGAAAATATTAACAGAAAAAAAACCTGAATGGTTTGTATACAGAAATAAACCAAGACACATGTGAAATACTCTTTTCAATAGTGGTTTTATTCCAGTGTCAGTGCACACTACATGTGCATACATACTCTACAGATTCCCGTTGCTGTTTTTGTGACTTGTGCAAGGAACACTGAGATTTACATCACGGGATGGAACTTCTGGAGGTGTTTTTACGCCAACCTCTGCCAAAATCCGGCGCGTGGTTTTTAGTTTGTACCCTCTGCTGTATTTGCTAGCATTTTTGTGAAGTAAGAGCACCAGGCTATGCACACTGTGCACTGTTAACATACGTTAGCTGTGCCTTGTGGCAGTATTCAATCAGATGAATAAATGCACAATATGATTGCAATTCAGAATCACACAGAAAAGTTGGTATTGCAACATCTGCATAGACACTGTCATAACGTCAAGGAAAAAAGTAATAACGCCCTTCTTGTTTCCTTGGCTCAAATGCAAATAAAACAACCATGATCTAACATTGAAGGCATTTTAAAAAAATAATTTTAATGGTTTTTCAAAAAATAATTCCAATTATCAACAAAAGAGAACTGAAATTGGAATATGGTATTTGCATAGTGCATGCTAAGTCTTTGAGTGAGACTTAGTCTTTATTTACTTAGTCTACAAGAAATAGATTACAACATTCACCTCTCAGATAAAGCCATGAGCATTCTTGTTTGATATTATCAAATACTCCTACTTCTACTACTGTTGTTAATAGCAATTATTATTGCAGAAGGAATAATAGCATATTTATGATGTCAGGTGACATCAAAGGAAGAACTATGCTTCTTCTGAGGGTCTCTAAATAACCAGGTTCTGTGCCTAAGGAGAAAACAAATAATCTGTATCAGGATCCATTAAGAATAAAGATCAGAATTTTCCATGTTGTCCGATGCTGCAATATTCTGGTTTCCTTACAGTGCCAGCTGAAAGTAGAGAGGGAGGAGGGTGGGAGAGGAACAATAGATCAACAGTTCTCTCTATGTTTAAAAATTCACAGCACCTCTGCTACACCAGAATATTATGTGACAATAATGTTAGGCCTCTGATTTATACCAACAGATGCAGGGAAATTCCAAATTAAGGCTGTCATTCTCCCCTCGCTGCAGATCCTCTGTTGGTACAACTTTATGTAGCACCTCTGAGTTTGGTGGAGAGATGCCAGGTTACATCAGCTGAGGATCTGGCCCACTGCAGTGCAGGGGCCTTAGATCTGTTTAAATCAGATCCATGGTTACTGGTAACACAGTTGCTCCATACTTAATATATATTTACAACACACAGGTGTAAAACACACACAGGAAGGTCATAAATTTGGAAACTCACTATTAAAAAGCCTCCTGGTTATGAGTGGATTTTTAAAATGTTCCCTTTGTTTCGTCTCCAAAAGATGTAGGCTGGTAGAAAAATATGCAAACACTATGCCTTTTAAACACCAAATGCAAGTGAGTTTTAAAAACCTATCAGGATCTTAGTCCATCATAACATTTAATCTGCATTACATCTCACTTCCTAATCGCTACTTTCATTCCAATTGTGAGCAGGGAGGGTGGGGGAGAGATGAGAATTTCAGATAAGTGCCAGTAAAACAAGTTTGCTCTACAGCTGGCAAGCGCTGTGCACACGTTAACGGTGCCTTATGGCAGTATTCAATCAAATGATTCTATAAACTAAAAATAATCACCCTAATACTAATACCTATTATTCTTCATTGTTACTGGTCGCTATGGTGCTGCATCTGACTATGAAGAATTCACCGCCATTATTACCCTCAGTGTCTCTCTCTCTCTGAAATGTGATCTAATTGCAGAATCCACACCTGTTCGACAGTTCAATAGAAGCCTGCTTTTGATGGAAGCAGACTTTCAAGAACACACACACACACACACAGAGGCTCATGCACAGGCACACGCACACACACCCGCACACAAACCACACACACCCCCCCAGTTAACGTAAGACTTCAGCTGGAGGGAAAATAGAGTGTGACTTGATCGGAAAATAATATTGTGAGGAGTAAAAAGAGGAAAAAAAAAAAAAAAAAGCTTGTGTTTTGTGGTCATTGGAAGATTGCTGATGGGTGCATAAATAAAGCATGCTGGAACATCTGTTCTTTGTTGTGCATTCAGCTTTTTAATGTCTTCAAAGAGCAGCACTGACGCATCACTGACTACCACTCCCCATTCAAGCAACATTTTACCAGAAAATAATAAACCTTCCTGGTGGGGTGCAAGGAGCCAAGGCATTTGGGCAATGCCATTAATTTGGAAATATCTCTTTTTCTGGGATTTTTATATATCTCTCCCTTTGAACGGTGTTCAAATTTTGGGATCCAGCCTGGAGTCCCTATCAGCCTGAGCAGTAAATCAGCCTGAATATTCCACCCAAGCCTTTTCTTTCTGTAAAAAAAAAAAAAAAAAAAGAAAAGAAAAAAGAAAAAGGAAAAGGAGGAAAAAGGAAAGGAAAAGGCTGTTGTCAAGTTCAAGTTTATATACAATTTCACTCTTAATTCTATTAATGTTAAAAACTCTGACCACAGGGATTTTTTTTTTTTAAGTTGCAATATTTATTTATACTGGTAAAATTCAGCAGCAGTGAGGACCCCTGACAGTTTAACAATATTGGCTGGTTATTTTGATACACTGTGCTAGGCAGCAAAAGATTAAAACCAGAGCATCCTAGGCTGAGAGAAACCAGCTTGAATTCTAAAATAAAATTTTAGCAGCATGGATTTCTCTTGCCATAGGCTATGAGGCTACTATGAATTTCAGATGCATCTCCAGAGCTGTCAATGAGGTGGAAAGATGGGATTGGCATTACAAAGATTTGTTGCAATGTGATTCAATGTAATTGCAATCAAAGGTATAGCAACATTAAATCGCAGCTGAGAAAGAGCTGTTTATGCATGTACAGTATAGGAACAGGCATTTGCCCTACCACTCTAGGACCATGACAAGATTTTATTTTATGTTTTTTTTACTGCTTTCTTCTGCTCTGCTCTTTCTTTCTAGGTCACAGCTTAAAAATGTTGGAATATCAATTAGGTGCTGGTGGGTCACATTTATAATAAGCCTGGCAACTGCCTTGTGACAGAATGTTTCAGACAACAAAAACACCTTTTAGGACAGTTTGTCAATTAGACACTATGATGTCTCAGTCCTACACTAAGCATATTGGCCTGTTGGTTCTTCATTTTATCTTCTGTGACAACTGACTACTGTTGCATACCCCAGCACAGGGAACAGAGCATGGTGATTCAGTCATATCACTGTTATCAAGAGGTACATTTCTGCTTGCTTTGGTAGCACCATAATCAATCTCCAAGAAGCTTCTCCATTTCTGTTGCTTTTGAGGAAAAGCATGTTATTTTTTTTTACTGGAAGGAAACATGAAATATATACCTTCCTCCTCAACATATTATAAAGCCTGTGGCATGACTGTGTTGTTACTAATATCAGAGGGTGTGTTGCTATTGATTTTAACAAGAGCAGGAACAGTATCACCAAAATCATTAAAGTTCTCACAGTGCTTTGAGATCCTCAAATGCAATCAAATAAAAACAGAGACACAGCATTTACACAAGCATTGAAAAGCTCAAATGGATACATATAAGGCTCACTGAAGAGAAGGAAAAATCTTTCAATGGATGGCATCCTTGTCCCTGCAGGTTGTCAGTGCTTAATGTTTAAGCAATGGATTACACTCTCATAGCATCCCAGACAAAAAAGAAAGCAAACGTATTCTGATCTTCTGGCTGGGTAACTAAGACACACAGCAGTTGGAACTGCTTCAGAAATCAGACTGGGATTGAAAATTTTGCATGCCACCACCTCTGCTGCCTAGTGCTCCTCCAGCTCCTGGCACAGGCCTGGCTTGGGCTCAGAGGTGACTCTACCAGCAGACGTGTACCTGATGCTCAGCAGAGCTGTGAAGAGATGAATGTACCCCTTCTCAAGCACCTTTGGCTTCTGTGGATTTGTTATGGTTCTGCTCTTCAACCCAAGAATTGTTTAAAAAGGGCATAGAAGTGAAACAAAAAAAATGGTGCAAGGAAATATTTTTACTGACAACAAGAGAAGGATAGGTTGACTCTAATAATGCAGTATATCAAGATATGTTTAGAGATCCTTTTACAGTGCTCCATTATGCTTACTCACATACTAATTGCTCACTGACCATTTAATTGCCCAAGGCTGTCACCTTTACTCATACTCAGTACACAGTTTCCAAATAGTGGCTGTGGTACAAGGAGGTGGGGGCCAGTTCACCTGGTAGCAGCAGTCAGTATGAATGAGGGGAGCAAAACCTGGCCTGCAGTAATTGCCATGTAGAGACATAACGTTTACATAGTAATTACCTTGTTATTTTTATGGGAAAATACATGCTTATTTTTGTCCTCCAGACCAGAGTGCAGGCCACTCAATAATTACTTTTGGGCATAAGTATAATTGTACAAGCACACTTTTTTTTTTTTTTTCTCTTCATGTCTCTTCTGCATGCACACAATTTGATATTTTTACTGCGTAGTTACTTGGGCTATTTATCACTGAATCAAATAGTTGCTTCCCCATACACTGGCCTCAAATATTAATGGATCATAATGAAGAAATATTTGAGGAGTGTTTTTTTTGTTTGTTTGTTGTTTTGTGTTTAGTTGTTTTCCCCCCTCCCAGAAGGCAATCACAATGTCTACCTAGATTTACTTTTCTTTGCTCATGTTTCTTCATTGTCTTTATCTCATGCCTGTTGGGACAGTGGATCAAATCCTTCTGCCTCTGGGAACATCTGCTAAAATAATATTTTACAATGAACAGGAACTCAGAAATATACACTGTGTGCCATTGACAGATGGGGCCAGACACTTACTAAACTATGCAAAGAATTTATTGACTTTCTTGCTCATCTTCTTTACATAGTGACAAGTGCCCCATTGATGACATTTCACAACATGTAAGGTGTAAGTAGCATTGCCTGAAAAGACAACAGCTGGACAGAGGAGAGATAAAGGGGTAATACCAGCCAATCAAAATGTCAATGTAACACAGGGGCTGGTCTCAACCCTTAACTGACACTGTAGGTGGATTTTTACAGCACTTGTGACTTACTAATTGGAACCAAACCTAGTAATTCTGCAATATGACTCAAAAATAACCAGACCACTTATTTTCCTACACATGTTGGGTATCAGTTCCTAGACGTTGACATGTTTGGTGTAGAAATAAGTGAGAAAGAATTCAGGTGAGTAGCACCCCTAATAAATGGGAGACATGATCTTCATATTTAAATGATGCAGAATGTTTTACTGTTCAATATACTTTTAATACCATCAAGAGTGAGTATCTCTTAAATCTGCTTTTCTTCCTTGTACACACTGATCATTGAAGAAAAAACCAGAAGATAATACAGCACAATATCATCTAATAATCTAACCCCTATCCCTGAAAGGAAATTGTCAGATATCCTATTTGGTACTTGGCTATTTATGTTAATACGTTACCTGAACTGTAAGTAGATTTGTGTGTCTATTGCACTGAAGACATGACAAAGATTTATAAAGCTTCACCACAATGGGTAGAACTCTCTGAGAATATTGACAGTGACTAATGCTGCCTATGTCTCCACAGCAGCACTCTATACCTTACCCATTTTCTACAGAGAACAATCATATTACTACCGATTAGTTCTTTCTATCCATAAATGAAAACCCCCCTTGCTTATTGATTCACTTAGTTCAGTCATTTATGATACACTTAAGTAGATATATTCTAGTTAAAAAAGGCTGGGATATTTTCTTCTGGTCAAAGATGGAGTTGGAGAATCGAGTTTGTAATACTGAGACATTTTACATCTCTAATAAAAACTGCATACAGTTTAGTGGCTTATAGAAAGTGTTTTGGGGTTTTGATCTCTGAGTCTCTCAGCACATGTAGACCTGGCTAGAAGAAAAGTAAAGGAGCACATCTTCTTTTAGCCTACTGCATGCTCTCTGCCAAAAATATGTAATTTATTGTGGCAGATCCTTGGTGTGGATGAGCAGATAAGGAGAAGGAAAAGAAGGATGTAGGAACATGAACGCAATGGGAGAAAAAATGGTAAGAGAGAAAATACTTGAGGGAAAAAAAGAAATCTGACTCATGGTGAGAAGAGGAAAAGAATTCAGAAAATACCTTTTTAGTGGAGAGTATGTAGGCTTCTTAAAGCCTGTGGTGCGTCATCTAAAAATATTAAATATCTCACAGTCTCCATGAGTCACAGGAATTATTTTTCTTACCTAGACATTGTTTACACAATTACAGTTCCTACAGTTTTATGAGAACTACGGTGGGATTTTCTGTTAAAAATGTTATAAAATTCTGGGTCTATATTCTAGGGAGTAACTGAGGACTTCACTAACTGAATACATGTAGTGGGGCAGCAGAGTAGTTTACAGGAGGAATATGACTTCATTTTACAGACTGCAAAAAGTCCCTAGCATGATATAGATGACAAGCAATTGCCAAAAGCTCTATTTTTGCTCATTCTGGCTAGCATGGAATTCCCTAGTCTTTAAACACTCTGGAACCCAAATAAGTCCATGTTGAGAGGACAAAACAACAACAAATGATAGTTTTCAATCATCAGGGGGACTCTATAAATAAGTGAAGTTTGGAGGCCCTTCCACAGCTAAAAGATAGCCAGCAGCTATGTTGTGACCTTTCAAATCATTTCCCTTGGGATGTCTGATGGGCCTAACACAGGTCCCAGGGGAAAAAACCTCTCCACCAACCTTTGTCTATTTCTACTTAAGAGAGAAGGTTGGACTTAAAACAGAGTGTCAGAAGTAAAGGTCAGTGGTTTATTTACATGAGCTTTATATGCTACAAGTCTACCCTCTTCTTTCTCTTCCCTTCCCCAGAGATGTCTGCTTAAGTAATTCCATTCCTTGAACTACTTTTAGTGACAATTCTTCTTAATCCACAAGCCAGGGCTAAAGCAATTCTTGTCTTTTAAGACATATTCGGGCAGTAAAATGCTAAATAATTACACATTTTGTCCCAGAATCTGTGTGCTTTTCTTCTGCTATATGAGGTTTCCTGAGTTTCACTAGATGCCTCAGAACAAAATACATATTTGCTGCTAGGAACAGGAGCAAATCAACGTTTGAGAGAAATAACAGTTGAGTTTTTTATTTTTCAGGGAAAAGTTGCAAACAGTTCTGTCTTTCCAAATGTTATGAAATCCCCAGAAGAAAAGGTCTGTATACAAGAATATCTATTAGTCTTGAAAAACTCAGTATTCCTTCTAGAACAGCCTACATTTTCAACCATATCTGCTTTTTTTCTCTAGTTGGAAAACAGGGAAACTTATTTAACAAAGATAAGGTTCCATCCAGTGACTCCTTATATCAGTGGGGATCTGATATCACTGACTTCAATGGGAGCTATGTGTAGCTCCTGAATTGCTATCATTTTCCAACTAGTGAAGACACTTGAGCATCTGGTGCTGTTCTAGCAAGCTTCTTACACAGCTTTGGTGAGAATTTTGAAGCTGACACAGAAAAAAAATTTCCAGGGCTCACAAGCTCTTTGTATCTTCTTTTCTTTTTAGAAACACTCCTGACACGCTTGTGATACTGTTTGAATATGAAAAAAAATAGAAGAGAAAGCTAAACTGAGCATTGTAAAACATTCTGGGTGAGCGTTTGCTTGAGTTTAAAAATGAACTTGCTTCTCTGTGCTTATACAATTTTTTAGCACTTTGGAAGAACTGAGATATGTGATTGCTCTTGGAATGTGGCATTCAATCCCCCTCCACCAGACTCTAGATGTGATACAGGTCTGGGTTGTGAAAACATAGCTATGCTGAAGGCAATACTAGCACAGGCCTCCCAGGGCTTTTTCTTCCTGAATTTGGGCAGTCAGTTTCTCTGTCTCCTGCTGTAGGCTGAGGAACATGGGTGACAATCTAATCATGTAGCTGAATGATGCCTTAAGTAAGGTCAGGGTGCCCAGGAAAAATATACCCAACTGATACAAGTCTAATCCTATTCATCTCTACTTTCTCTTTGGAAATAATTCTTCCTTTTTTTTTTTTTCCTAAGGAAAAAATGTTTTTATTTTTCTATGAAAGAAGTATTTTTACTTTGACTTTTTTTACTATTATGGCATGGATGTAGAAACAGGAAAAAAATAACATGTGATTTGTGTGGAAACACACACAACCAGAATTCGAACATGTGTCAAATATTCACAGTAAATACCTGTGCTCTCACTCTACAGTAAAAAGCTCCTCTTATTCTGTGATATGAGAGTCACATTTAGAAAAAAGCAGTCTGCTCACGTATGTGCCATTAGTAGAAAGACTGGCAAATAAATTATCTACTGTGAATTACGCACTAATACAAGTGCCTATGTGATGTGTGCCAGTGTGAATTCATTTACACATGTCGAGGCATATGTATGCATATGAACATAAGTGTATCTCCTTTCTCTTTACCTCTTTCTCATATTGGTACAGCAAGCGTAACAACTGCCATGTTCCTTCTCAGACAGCAAGCCCCATCTTCAGTGGCAGGCCTGGGTATACTTGCTTTTTTCCTCTTTTTAATCATTCCAGTGAAGAGGCTCTCTCCTTGATATCCACTTCCAAAACTCCCACTCACTGACTTCAGAACAAACCCAGCCTTGCTTGTACATGTGCACGTGTTGAACAAGCCCTCATAAAGTGCCTATCACATCATTATTTTGTTTAAACATTTTTATTTCTCCAGAGAATTTAAAATACACAAACAAGTGATTCCATGAGGAAATGATCCAAAAGAGATTATAAATACAGCTATAAATGTCAAAGTTCTCAAAACATTTCACTGGCTCTATCTTCAGAAGAGACTGTTTACAGAGAAAACCCACGTCAGTGTGTTTTATTATCGTTATTGTGTGTTAAATGTTACAAATGCAATCTGTTTGCCTTACACGTAAACCATGGTCTACAAATATCTTTAAGGATCACTTCTAATAGTCGTACTCAGAGGCAGGACTATAATTTAGTAGGCTATTAAGCAATCGCTCCACTGCAGGAAAGGGTTTTGGGTTTCATACAACTCTCATCAGAGGCACCTATCTTTCATGTCCCCAGAAATGAGTATTTTGCAGTGGATCATCTGTCTGGGCTCTGTGTTTGTGAGGAATTGAAACACAGAAAGCACAAAACACAAGCCTTTCAAAACTTGAGTTCTTGCAGGCTTGGAACTAAGCCATTTTGGTTTATTAAGAAGAACCATCAAAGACTTTTTTTTTTTTTTTGCTATGTAATATTAAATTTCTTGCCGCATCTGTCTTCAAAGTGATGCCTAAAAGACCCTTACTGCAAAAAGTTCACACTCCTTTCCTTTTTTGATGGAAAAAGCTATCTTTAAGAATGAATGAGTCTAACTTAAGAATGAAGCAAACAAACACCAAATCTCTTGTAAAATACAATATGACTAAATTTGACAGCATAAGTTTAAAATCCACAGCATGTAATGAATTCTAATAGAGAGGACTGGAGTAGCACATATCTGAAATTTGTCACAGATAGTTAACTTGTGAGGAAAAATGTTAAGACTGAAAGATCTTTTTCTTTGGTCTACTTGAATGTTGATCACAGCTGTTTGCTGCAATTATGGAAAACAAAGTAATATTTAAATTTCAAAATTTGTTTTTAAAGGCTGCATAGGAATGTTGGACGTAATTTCCCCATAGTCACAGGAACCTCTGGGAGACATTTTGTCTAGTGAGTGGTCACAGAACACCCATTTTGTGTTTCACAACCTGCAAACTCTTTCCCTATATTCTCTACACTTATTTAAAGACAACATCCACAAAATTATAATGTGCCACAAAGGGAGATCAGGAGAGGACAAGGATATCACCAGTACACTAGCCAGTTGTGAGTGCATTTCTTAAAATACATACTTCTGGAAAAAGCTATATCTTACTACCAGTAAAACAAAATTCCTCCCAATTCTGCAACAATTATACATAGGGAAAAAAATCCTTCCTGACTGCAGACCAAATTCTAATTCCAAGTTATGTAAAGAGTAAATTATGCAAATATAGCCTTCTATGCCCTTTGTCTTCTTAGTGTTATTGTCTTTCACCTTCCTTTTAACAAGGAGCAGAAAAGATTTGAAGCAAACAGTATTTTAAAATACTGTCTGGAATGAGACTGGTGCTACCTGACCCTTGAATTTCATCAATAGCAAAGAGTAAAGTTTTGCTCTTAAGCATTCATTCTGAGGATGCCCTAAACTGTCATGAACTTGGAGGAGAATAAACAGATTATGTGAGCAATCTGACCACAGCCCCCTCCAGATCTGGGGCTCTACAGGAACAGTGCATAAAAAGGAAAAAACCTGACAGCTCAATAGGGCCAAATAATTTGCCCTTTGTATTTAGTGGCAAAATATATTTATTGGCTATGGCTCACTGGCTCTATAGTCCAGGATTAGAGGTTTATCTTCTGAAAGTGGAATGTTTAATTCTAGTTTTGATTTTACCCCAAAACAAAGTCTCTATAATTCTGGTTTTATGATTTATTGGCTGCAGTTTTCCTGAGATGAAAGTAGGAGTTCAGCAATCTGTTCTTGGAAATCCAGCATTTTGCAAGGATTCTCTGTCAGCAAACATGTGATAAGCAAAGACATTTTCTTGAGTTTCAGGCCAGTGGCTTATTCACAAGATATTTTCCTCTTTGAAAACAGGTCTTCGCTCTTACTGTGTTGCTCTATTGATCAATCTGTTTTGAGAGAGAGAGAGAGCTCAGAAAAGGAAGTTTCTTTTTTACCACATTAAATCCAGTGAATTTGCCTGAGCCAGACATGATTATGCTGCAAATGGAAAGGGTTTTACCCTAAGTATCTTGTAAGCTTTTCTGGATGCTCCTGCAACACACAGGGAAAGGAATCAGCTAAGCTACCAGAGACTAACAACTTTGCAGAACAACTCCCCATGGCAGAGAGAATGAACACATTGCCTCTGACACTTCTTTCAATGAATATTTTGTGTCTTTACTGGAAAGGGAAGTAGGGAAAATGATTGGATCTTGCCAAGCCTGAAGTGCAGAGTGTATGTGAAATACACAACCTTCAGAGCAGCCCCAGTGCTATTGCAGGCTGTGCTGCATACATACATAGGCACACGAGAGGAAGTGCCTACCCTTCAGTGGGGCAAGAAGGAGCCTGGAAAGTTTTGTCTCTATTTATCCAAAGGAAAAGACTTTGTAGATGATGTTCAGCTCCTTAAGGCCATCCATGAAAAATTGATCCAAACACAGAATTTTTCTTTAGAAATGTGGTACACAGCAATGCTGAAGGAACATGGATCTGTCCTCAGCTTTTTCTGGACATCCACAAAGTATCTTGCTTGTCCACACAAAATTAAAGCTACTAATTCCTTTTCCATCCTGCTTGTGTTCATTGGCCTCTCTGGAGCTGAGAACTTTCAATAAATATTTTCTTTGCTCTTGTTTAAAGAATTTGATAGCTAGTCTGTGAGTGAAATCATAAGAGCTTCAGTTGGTGGCCTCTAACAGAAGTGAATGATATTCTGGTTAAAAAAACCCTGAAATATTCACAGTGACATTGCAAACTAAATCTAGTTTCCCACTGTACAGTTTAGTAACTCTGATGTTTAATACTAGCAAAAATCTAGCTATCAACAGAGAAAAATCAGAAGATTTTGATGCTTACAGAAGCCAGAGGCACATTATCAAAACTTACTTGGTCTTCAAAATAGTAATAGAAGTTTATCAAGAATGGGATGCTTTTATGAGACAGACAGGAGTTTTACCCTTTGGTCTGGAAACACTAAACAACTGTCCACACTGGGCAGCAACAGAAATTCCAGAGAATTGATCAAAGAAAGAAGTGGAGGGATAATCTCTTCTTACAAATGCCATTCCCAACCCTTGGAATAACTAAAACTAAAACTAATTTTTCTCCGTTCAAAATCAGGTGTTCCATTTTCCCACACATTTTATCAACCAACGATTTTTAGAAAAAAATTGTTTCTCCAAATGCACAGGGTGGAAGACGTAGGACACAGTTAAATGCACTTGACTATGTGTTCTTCTGCTTCAGTTTGCAATCCTGAGCAGGTTATTCCATTTGCTGTTCTTCAACTTTCACTCTTGTGAAAATTGGAAAGAAGAGGCGTTTACAGCACTCATTTCCCTACCTTCCATTCATGTCTAAAGCAGTGACAAAAACATAATGGATCACTTTGTTCATTGAATAAACAGCCCACAAATGCAACTTTATAAGGTACATTCCCAGGAAACAGATCTATAAACCTTGTAAATGCACCAAGACCCCTTCAGGGATGTTTGAACTAAATCTTAATTTGTCATTCATGAACACTTCACATGCCCTTCTAAATGAGTTATTCAGTGCATCATCGACGGGAAATATAACAGACTGTGCATTGGAGATACCAAAAAGGGCTTGTGGGAGTGTTTTATTGAGCATTGCACAGGTGTTAACAATAGAGTGGGTAACACAGATCAAAGGATTGTGCAGAGCCCACTTGGTAAGTTATGAAGTGTTCTTCATCTGTCTGGTAATAAATCACTTGTCCACTCTGGCTCCTCTGTCCACCCTGTGATGACACCTCAGTAGAAAAGAGGTGAGGAGTAATGAAATTGCTACTAACTTGACACTACATATCAGTCCCAGATGGTTTTTATGATAATTTTGAGGAAGTTTCAGGCTGACCTAAATTATGATGGTGGCAGGTCTGGCAAAAAAACTGAGTCTTCTCTAATCCAAATTCAATTTCTCACTTTTATCAGGCCTTCTGTGCAGTGGAGGAGGCACAGTGCCAGAATACAGCCCAAATGGACAACATCTCAACATGATGAGGAGACTGTATACTCATGTATCTGAAGGACTTCTCAGCAATGCAAACCAGTTCAGAGAGAGGAGTAAAAAGGAAGTCCCTTAGTTTAGCAGGATTGCTTCCAAGCCTCCAGAGAACATCCTACAAAAAAGCTGGAAAACAGTACATTCGTTTTCTGATATGTGCATTTCTTTGTAACAGGTACTGGTCTATGCAGGGATGGAGATTTGAGGTTACTAGGTTATTG
Source organism: Erithacus rubecula (assembly GCF_903797595.1). Taxonomy (NCBI): domain Eukaryota; kingdom Metazoa; phylum Chordata; class Aves; order Passeriformes; family Muscicapidae; genus Erithacus; species Erithacus rubecula. The sequence goes on from NC_136689.1 coordinate 35,111,173, forward strand.
AAATGGCACCATGGTGCCCTGGCAGCTGTATGTCCACCTTCTCAATCTTCCCTCCCTCTTTTTCTGTCCACGCTGGAGTTGTATTATCTATGCTGGTTATTGAATGAGCACATGAAACACCAAAAGACTAGGGTCATAGTGTCTAGCTCACTGAGGTGTGTGAACTCTGATTTAATCTACTCTGTTTTTTGGTGCTTTGGAATTTTTTATTTTTTGTTTTTTTGGTTTTTTTTTTTTTCATTTTGCAGGCTCTCTCGCCCATTTTCTCTGTGCTTGAGAACATTGCTTCAGATCAGTAGTCATGGTGGCAAGTGCTGGGCAGTAGGCTGAAACAATTTTATCTCGATGTGTTAAATTAAAAGTGTACTACAAATGGCAGTGACAAGGTTTCTTAATTGGCAGTCTTTCTGAAAAAAAGGATGCGAAAAATGTCTGCCCACTGGGCCCAGAAGTTGTCACTGTACTGACTGTGCTACAGAGGCACTTGTGTTTTTGAGACCCAAGAAACAGATGGAGGCAGAAATACTGATTTTCATGTCTACATTCTGTTAACATCTTCTCAGCTTAAAGTTCGCTTCACATCCTTGAGCCTTCCAAATAGCACAGTAATGAATATGGAAGAAAAATGCATGTTTTTGACTCAGCATCAACAGAGTACAACTCAGTACTCAGTGAAAAGAAAAGTACAGTGAGGGAGCCCTGCTGCTGGGGGTTATAGTTTCTGTCTGCAGAGCAAAGTCACATAGCAGGTATGTCATCTACATGCCAGGCCTTGTGCTGACACACATTAGGGGAAATTCTTACTCTGAAGACCTTACAAACAACTTGGATTTTTTTTCTTGTTTAATAAATGAGCAATACAGGCAAACAATGTTTGAGGGACTGCATCCCATTCCAGTGCCGAACCACAGGAATTGTCTCTTTCTCATAGCTCCCACTGGTAGGAAATACTGTTTGATTGCTGACTTAAAGTAGGAAAGCAAGGTGCTTCAACCAGAAAAGTGCAACCAACTAACACACAGGGCTAGGAAATGAACACACTGCATCCAGGCACTTGCATTTTGAAGTTTTGAAAGTGGATTTTTTTTCCCCAGTCTATTAATTTGTTCTTCCAATCAGCCAGCTCCACAAAGGCTCAGCTCCCCAGGCACACACCCTGCTAGCAAACCTGCATCTGCAGAAGGTCCCTCCTTATGCTGTATGCAAATCCTTCTGGAAGCTGGGAATCGTTTGACTTATGAGGTTCCTGTCTCCTATACCCAAGCCATTCATCTAATTTACATGTATTCAGCTGCTTGTTTGTTTGCTTAGCATGCTAAGTATCAGTTTTTAGAGAGATTCACCATCTATATATGCTCTTTACAGGATGTGCTCATGTGTTACACAAAGGCTGTTTTGCTCTTTACCTCCTGCTGACTCCCTGGAGAGGATTGTGATGAGGTCTCCTATGCACCATGTGAAGACTTATTTCATGCTGTATATGACATAATGTGCTTCTTTTCCACCCTTGCTGTTGGGCTGACCCTTTTTTTGTATGGTTTTCTCTTACTTCTTTTTTGGCAAATGAGGTGCTGATATTATTTTGTCACCAAAAAAATACACATTATGAGCAGTACATACACCATGAGGGTGAGTGGGTCAGAGAATTGTCTTTCACATTGCTAGGAGTCACTGAAAGAGCAGCTTCATAAATCCATGCAGGGAAAACTGGTCTCCAGCCACAGCTGTGGTGTAATCTTTGATGACATATAAGTTTAAAACTCAAGTTCAGTCGAACAGAAAGTTGGCCATTAAAAAAAGTATCCACCAACTGGGGGGAAATTAAAGAAAAGATAAATTCCTCTTTTCTTCCCCCCGAAAGAATGTATTTTAAATTTTCAAACATGGTGCTCGAAGAACATATATTTGTATTTGGTACCTTGCAAAAGGCAACTAGACTTTCAGAAATGATGACTCAACTTTGCACTGATGATAGCAGGGTTTGGATCAGGCCCTATGTTTGTACATGCCTTGTAGGTAAACAGAAACTTTAACATCTATTGCTTGTAATCCTCTCATACACGCAGAGAACAAAATTCACCATGTGAAGTAAAGAAGGAATAAAATAAACATACAGGTCATGCTTGCCAACAAAAGCAAACAGCAGGCCCTCCAAAGCAGCCTAAAAACCTGCCTGTGAGTTCTGGAGTCTCAGTGCTGTTTTAACATAACAAACCCCTTCTGGGACTACCATGGTAATTGCTGCAAGAAAAATAATTTTCATCTGGTAGCTAACTATGCTGTATTTCAAACCAGTGCCTAGATTATCCTTAAATACCTTTGACCCCAGGGAAATTTAAATTTAACCTTTTGTAACATTGCATTTACCAGTTTCAAATTACTAATGCCATTATTTTAAGTTATATGTTTGATAGACTATGTGACCTAGTGTAGATAAGATATAATTCAGACTGGTCAAAAGTAGAATATTATTTCACAGGCTGTTCTGGAAACTGATCAATGTGTCAATGCCATATCTTGCAGAGTTGATTGACCAAATTAAAAAAACAAACAAAAAAAAAAGAACAAGGAAGGTTTTCATCTGTCTGCTTTAGTAGGATAATACCTGGCTGACTAGAGAGTTACAAAAGTCTTTCTCTCATAGAAAACTTATTCCATTTATTGGACCATAGCACATTCAAAAAGAAACTATCCATTCACACTCCTTGAGATGCAGAGGACAGAAGCTAATGGTTCATATGGGATCTCTCTAGCTGCTGACTAGCATCTCTGCTGTAATGTTGTCCAAAGGGTAAATGATATTTTTCATGATAATACTAAGGTATAAATACCAAATAAGTTCAGTAGCACTCATACTGAGGGCAATGAGAACTGGGAGAAAAAGGCCTACAGCTTATGAAAGCTTTGAGAAAAAGGTAAAAGTTGTGTAAAAAGATTCTAGAATTAGTAAGAATCTCCATTTGCCCTTCAGCTGTACTCCCTTTTCTATTAAAGCTTTGGGGGGAAAATAACAATAGTTCATCTATTTTATTAACATCTTTTCTTCCCAGGAGAATTAGATGGGTGCAGACAGCAAGGATAGAGAAGATTATTTTAGTCTAGTACCTAGGGTATTAACTATATACCTAGGGTATAATTAGGGTATAGCTTAGAATCCTGGCATAATTATAGGAAATGGAAAACCAAGGCTGAATACATGAAAAAGTTCTTTTTGTCTGTACTAATCTGTAGAATTGTTGCCCAAGAGAAATGTTTATTGTTTTGCATATATAAAAAAGTGAGGGACTATAAATTGGAAATATTCTTTATAAATTTCTTAGCTTTCAAAACATGCTTTTCATTTTAAATTCCAGATGAACCACATCTGTTGGTATCCTCTGGTTTTCACTTGTGTCTTGTTTAAATCAGAAATATGAGATAATGGAATTGAGGTTTAAGAGTTGTTCATGTGCCTGAAATCCAGAATCATTTGCTTTTTCATGCATTCTTTCTGCGATCATCCCTTAAAAATATTCTGGAGCTTGGGGGCTCTGATCTGCCCCTAGCATGAACAGGTGAAGCACAGGCAAAACCATTATGTGTAATGTCCTTTTAATGGCCATGGGGCTTTGTTCTGTGCCACTAGTATTGACTAAGAATGGATAATTTGTATGCCCTTTCCTCTGGTGGTACCTGGTAGTGCACACCACTTCCTCTAACTGAGTTTCTTGAGGACAGGGGAAAAGGAAGATTGAAAATCACAGCTAGCATTATAAGAGTGTCCCTCTTTTTGTCTCCTTCTTTGCATGAAGATAATTGCTGTCATCTTTCTAGGAGAAAGTGCCCTTACAATTGAATCTCAGGAGTTTTATAACAAGTCTTTAAAATGGTTTGTTTATTATTTTGGGTTTTCCTGTTGTTTCTTCCCACTCTCCACTGATTTGTTTTAGAGAAACTAAGTGTACTATACATAAACAGCTAGAGCAAAAACGACTTGCTTTTTTTATTCCATACTTTTACATACGTTTTTAATGACTTTCAATCAGACACAATCTGTAGTTATAATAAAACAGTGCATGTTTATTATTATTGCTATTACATTATTATTATTATACTCTACACTATTATTATTGAATTGTAAACTTGAACTCTGTGGTGTATTTTTATAATTTTCTGTGATTTGCAAGTGTTTGGGGGGCTCATTTACATAAAAACGAAGAACTGATGGAGTTTTCATGCATCCTACAGTGAATTTCACTTTGTAGATTTCTTTTACAAGAGTAATGTCACTCATTTTTGATTACCTTAGTAATTTGCTTTGCCTCTAGTTGGTCACAATTTTAATTTAAGGAAAGGATTCAGTGTCTCAGAGACACTGGCAGATCCTGCCAGTGAATCCCACTGCCTGTGGGAAGTGCTGATTGATATTCAGAGCTTTAACACTTCCCATTTTGCTGAAGGAGGAGCTTCATCACAGACATTCTAGCTCTTTGGGCCCTATTTTTCACTTTTTTACATCCCAACCACGTGTCTCGTGCCGTGCCACAGCTACAGCACTGAATTCCTCATCAGAGAGCTCTCTGAAAGCAAGAGAATACTTCCGCACTCTCAGCAGTTTCTGTGTCCTCCAGGACGTAAAAAAAATCAGTTGGAGGGATCGACAGGACCTGCATCCTCCTTGTTTTATGGTATTGAACTTGGAGCAACAACCCCCCACAACTTCTCTTGAAGAGAGGTTGTTTGTTTAAGGTTCTACATCTCACCATGCTCTGAGACAAACACTGGCTAGAGAATGGGCAGCTTGCAAAACTGTCTGGGCATCTATGCAGGTTACTGTATGAAGGACAGCAATGGTTTCTGCTGTGGTCCCGGGCCAGGGATGGGTTTGAAGGGTTTCCAGGCACACCCACACGTCTGTAGAGGACAGCAAGTCACAAGGCACATGAGCAAAGGCAAAGCTCTTCTATGTGTGAAGCAGATGGCCTTTGTTATTTTACTTCTGGGTGACAGATAATCCACTTTAGAGGTAAGCATTCAGTCATGGAATATTGAAATGCCTGAGATGGTTTGACCTGTGATTTTGCCCCCCTCTTGATGAAGGTTGTCACTCCTAATTTGTCCCCCTTTCCCTTAACTACCAGCTCTTTCTCTTCACATCCTTTTTAGCTGGGTGAAGTTTATATGCTTCAATAATATTTAATCAACCAGCTCCACCTTAAACCTTGCTGCTGATCTGAGCAGAAAGCCCAGAAAGCAGTACACAGACTCTGCTTTTGTCTCCACAGGGAGAGACATTAGAAACTTCTCCTTCATGCTCAGGTTTTCAGCAACTTCTTCCACCCAGCTAAAGACTTAACCTCATGTTTCCTTCTGAATATGGCTGACATGAGCCATGGTGAAATCCTGATAATTTCTTTGCTTTTTTCCCCTCAAGAAAGAAATTGATGTGTGTTTTATCTGCTTTTGGCAAAAACAAGCAAATAAACAAACTTCTACAGTGGAAAGGTGGAGCCCAAGGCTACAGCACAGCAGCATCTTCTGGAAAAGAGCTTCAGAAAAAGCCACAAGGCTCCAGGGTGGGAGAGCTCTTTCACTGTTTCTTGGAGACTTGAAAAGGAAAGGAAAATGGGTTTAGTCTGCACACAGCCTATTTCCATTAAAGCTCACAGTAGAGGCAAGTGGGGACTCTGTGAAAAGCTCGGGCACTTTCACTCCCCCTGAGACTCCCAGAGGAGTCCCATCACCACATGTTGGAAACCTCAGGTAGCAGGGAAGCAAAGGAAGCCATGAAGTCCAGCTAGAGGGAGAAAAAGCAGCACTGTGAGGAATCATTTCAGCATGACAAGGGCCTGGTGGAGGACATGCTAACACCACAGGGCTTGCAGGGTCTTGTGTGACAGACCTGACAGTAAGAGTGAGCAGCAGGAGTGGAGGAGTGCACTGGGATTGGGAGTAGTGATGATAGACCTTGGCCAAGGTGATGCAGACTGACACCCAGAGAGGCAATAGCTGCAGAAATGCTGCCCCTGCATGAGGGTAATGGCTGGAGGAGGAAAGCAGCAAACTTGTCACCAATGCTGTCACTCATCCTTGCTGAGGGGAGACTGGGACTGTGGCCAGCGTGCTCTGGAGGCTGGTAGTTAGACATTAGTAATATGTTCAGATTTTTCTCTCGTTTTTTTTTTTCTTCTTCTTTTTTGGTTCTTTCTCCCTTTTTCAATAGATACTCTGCCATTTAAATCCATGCACTCAGCTCATGGTGTGTGAAGGGGGAGTGCTCCATGAGCACCCAAAGCCATGGGTTTTCTGAGATTTCTGAGCTTGGAGTTTATGCCAGGGTTTAAACACTCCAGGAAGAATTCCCTGGAGGCCCCTCACGGCTGCCAAGAAAGCATCCTGGCAGATGGGTTGAACTCCAGGACTTGATGCAGGGAGTGGGAGGAGAAGCCTGCACGGCATGTCACGGCCCCAGCACTCACACTGCCCTTCAGCAGCAGCCTCAGTGCTGCTGGCTCACCCTGCCCTGCAAGGGAAACACTCCAGAGAAACTCTGCTGGCATGAGGCTATTGATCTCACTGAGTGCTGCTGTAAACCATCACTTACAGCATGGTCTGTAAGCAGGATGAAGCTGAGATTTATTGAAGTTGCCCTCCTCAAGAGCCAGGGGTATTTATCTGAATTCAGTGGGTCCCCATTTGCCATGCAACAGGACTGTGCAGGTGCTCAATCACTGCCTTTCTTATTTTTGCAGCAGCAGACACTTTTCTTCATGAAGACTAGAAGGGTAAAGCCCTCTGAAACAAAAACCTATGTCAGAGGTTAAAAAAGCCCAAAACACTAATTAAAATAAATAACTAGGGACACAGTGAGACTGTCTGCTCACAAGGCAGGTTGGTGCAAGCTGTATTTTTCAACATTCCAGAAAATAACCACTGAAAATTTTGCTGCTTTTTTTTTTTTTATTATTGTTTTATTTTATTTTATTTTTTTTGCGAGTGTCTACTTGCAAAGTCCTTTCAGTAGCATGGTAGTTTCTCTTAAACATTTAACACGTTGCTGTTTGCAAAAAGGTGGTGAATATTTTCTCAGCATGTTTTAAATTATTTGAAGCTTTTTGCTAAAATAACAAATTAATGCTCACCTTAGCCAAACCCACAAATATTTGTACAATTAAACAGCAGGCTTTGTAGTCAGAGCAAGAAAAGCATTCCCTTGTATTTTGTGGCGCCAAACAGATTTTTTTTGTCCCATTAGATTAAGTTAGATTAACCAATCAGATAAAATGAGCAACACCAAAATGTATTAAACAATAAATTAAAGCCTATTTATTTTAGGAATGCCTAATTTATTAGCTTTGACATTTGGAAAGACTGAAATGTGATGGAGATAAGGTCTTATCTGGGAATTATACCTATGGGGTTTAGAGGATCAGAGAGGGCAAATCTAGTATGCAGGTGGGTCAAAACCAAGTGAACAGGAAGCAAACAAGGTGGCATGCTGCCTTCAACTGTGTCTGGGAGAAATGTCTCTTTTTTAGGTATTATGTAAGTTATTGTTATGTAAGTGACCTGCAGTCAGTCTTCCTGCCTCCTGTCCATTGTAGGCAGCTGGGAAGAAGGTAGAGGTGAGAATAAAACAGTGTGAAAAAGGAAAGGGGTGAGATGAACCATTTCCTTGACCCAGAGCAGACTCAAGAAGAGCTCCAAAGTTGAGGGCACTCAGCCAGCAGAAAGATTTCAAGAGAAAATTGATCTGCCAAGAAGTGCCTGGTTGGGAGACATTTTTCTGTGTGGGGAAGTGTCCTGTGTGAGGAGCCTTTGCTGCAGGTACAGGGCAGGGTGTTGTAGATCCTGCCTGCAGGACACCCTGCAGGCAAAAACCCTTCTGGCTGGAGTAGGACACTGGTGGGATTTAGGCTGTGTGTCAGTGCCTATGCAATTTACTGTTTCCTGTGATGACTGAGGGGTAGTAAAGGGGGTCACTGACCATCAGAAATGAATGTGCTATTTTATGTAGGATTCATCATCTTTTTATTGATAGGTATAACTCGTTCAGTCTCTCTGTAATTCACTAGGGACAAGTGAAGGCCAAATATTTCAGAAGTCATTTTAAAGTGATGCACATAGTTGATAGGAAGGACATAACCCCTCCCTTCTATCAACATTCCCTCCTTAAAAGGAACACTGCTATTTTGTGGAAAGTGTTGAAATACTAGAAACTATTCCATTGTTTTAATATAGCATTTCTGCCTTTCTGTTTCCAGGGATATTTTCATAAAGACATGGTCTTTATTGCCTGAGAGATCATCTGCTCCTGCTGCTTATTCATCACTTGCAGCCATATAACACACAGTCCTCTGTGACATCATAATCATCTCCAGAGCAACTAATTATGATGCCACAATCACAGGAGTGACTTCAAGTGAGGAATAAGCAGCAGGAGCAAATGAACTTGCTAAGTAACAAATAGTCTGTTTTCAGGCAAATGTCCCTAGTAATAAAATAGGAGGAGGGGGAAACCTACAGAAAACATGACACATGGCCAGAAATGTTCATAAATAGACCATTTAACAAAGTTTCTCACAAACGCCTCTTTGATGTCACATGCTGTAACTAGCTTCTCTGGGCCAAAATGTGAAAAACTGGAATAACTCCAAGGATTTGAGTCATTTGTACTGGTAAAGAAACAAAATGCACCAGTTTACTTCAGATTTGTCCCAGTGCAACTGAACCTACTATGAAAATAGAACTAAAATGACATGGCAAGAGGCTTTTACATTCTGATCAGACAAAGGAATTGATAATTCTCAAATGACAGAGGCATTAAATTGATTTAGTTGGAATTTGGCTTTGTTGAGTCAATGGTTGTGAATACACAAACATGAAAAGGAAATCATCCTTCCACTTGTCCTACAAAAGCTACCATAGTCTTGAATGATGGCCCCACAACTCTAGAGGGAAAATAGTATAGCAAACCTCAGTTTTTCTCGTGAATCTCCTTGGTTTCAAATAAATCGGAAAAAAAAAAGATACTTTGGAAACTGAAGAGTGGGTGAAGAAGCAGTGCAGTTGTTGCTGTTTGTTGGTTTGTTTTTTTTTTAATTTACAGAAAGTATACTCTATATTGAACAACAACAGATGTCCTAGGAGTGAATGCAGGGTCGTAACTCATTCTCAAGGCTCTGCGGCTGTTCATAAACTGCTCAGGCGCTGTCTGACATCAGCAGAGTCCTGTGAGTGAATTATGGCCCCCTATCCACACTGGGGCCGTACATTACTGCCTGCAACGGGCAGCCAAGACACAGTTGGCTCCTGTCACCAACTGGTTTGCAGGCTGATGGGTAGTGAAGGAAATATTTTATTAATCAGAAGTATTTTTCCTAAGCACCTTTTGTTGGGACGCGTTCTGAAACAAAGGTTGGTATTGCAGCACTGGCTGCATTGACTTGAGGGTTTGAAGGAACTTTGAGGACCATGTGAAACCTTCAAGAGAGCCTGATGTCTGAATTTCATTCATTTCTGCCTGTGCAACACCATGAGAATAGGAAAAGACATTAGTGCCCACAAAATGGTCTGGGGAACAGGTGTTACAGCCGATGGCAGGTTAAAATAGACCTGGAGGCTCCAGGAAATAGCCATTTCCCAACTACTAGAGAACAGCCCAGATGGTAGATATTCTGATATCAGTGAATCTTTAATACTATCTCATAAAGATTTAAAATGCTGTTCAATTTCAGCACAGTTATAAACTCACATCTTACAGTTGTACCAAAAGCTCCCTCAATACAATATGGCGGTTTGCACTAAAAGCAACTTAAGCTAAGAATCACTAGAAAATAATTTGTCTTATGCTTGGTTTCTCTGAGAAAGTCTTTCCCAGATGTAGCCACTTCATTCTCAGGATTTTTCTTTTGGGATTTAAGTAACCCACAATCCCTTCTCATCTTACTATACAGCTAAATGGCACATAATGCAAGAAAATTTGGCCAGAATTCTTCACTTAAAAGGAATATTCCAGTTATTTTAGAATCCTTAATAACTAGAGAAAACCTCCCCCACCACCCAAAAAAAGCCTTTACTACCTATCCTGTCCCTAAGTCTCATTGCCACATCTCCCATAATTACCAACCCCCAGAGGCTGATTTTGAAGCCATCTATCTGTAACAGACACAGCTGAAAGGAGTGGGAGGAGAGCAGTGACTCAGCACTACAGACTTTATTTCAATTTGCTTTCTTTTTATTTCCACTTCACCATGAAGAACTTAGCCAGGAAGGTTAAAATGAGGAGCGTGGCATGAATCAGGACATAATGAAGACTACAAAGAAATGTATTGATTTATTTTGTTTGTTTCCTCATTTTACTGGGGTTTTTATTTTGGTAACCATTGAGGAAGGACTGGGCTAGAAAAGCCTACCTTTGGGGTGAATCTCTTAATATAGGCTAGGTAGTTGCTGGGAATAAATTAGGGAAATCCTGACAGCTTTTATCAACACGTTGGAGAGTTATACTTTAACTACTTCTTTGTTTTCAACACAAAGGAGCTGGTTGTTAGGCATCAAATTTGGAAGAGGAAAGAAATAGTTATGCTAATGTAATTCATGGTCAGATGATACCAAGTCAAAAGAAGTTGCAAATCTGAGTGAAGATAGAAAAATCACAATGGGCTATAGAGAGGCTAGAATCACCGGCAAAAACAGCATAAAGGGATTCAGTGTGGGGAAAAACAGTAGCTCAGATAGAACAATAGAGGCAAGTGATCCAGAACACTGAAATTCAATGGAAAGCCAAAATATGGAAAGCAATTGCTCTGTAAAAAAGGAAATGTTGTTACTGGGCAGTAATTAGATATGGGTTTGAATTGCAAATAAATCAGCCAAACAAATAAACAAATGAAAAAAGGACAAGGGCAAGATCAGGCTTTATGTGTCAAAGTGCAACATGAGCATAGATAGTGGTTCTTAAAAAACTGCGTTGACTCTTTCTTTCTGAATGTCACACTAGTAAAGTCAAAAAGAAAAAAAAAACACCAAAAAATAAAACCAAACCTTGCAAGTCATTAACTTCTTTCATTCTTTTCTGAGGATTTGTTTTATGTTTCCCTCCAAATGCCTCATAATCAATGAGGGACTATTCACTCTGATTTGAAAAATGCTCTTGCCCAAATTAAGTCAAGTAGAGCCAAATTCATTGGACAAACCCAAGGCCTGTCTGTCCTTGTGCAAAAGTTGAGTATACCTCCAGGTATCTATTAAATATGTTATTAAATGGTCTCTTTGCTGATGTCCCCATATTAAACTATTACTATGGGGTTTTTTTCTGACTTGAAGAAATACTCTAGTCTCAAACCAGTCATCTGCATGTTAAGCTGTATTTAGAACAAATCATTTTAAAGCAAAACAACAACAGAAACAACAAAAGAGCTGTGCTGATTTTTTTCTAGATTTTTAACAAAATGTTTGATGTCGTAGAGATTTCCAAACAATTAATGTGAAATTGGGGATTGTTGTTCCCATGATTTATTTACCATCTATAGAGAACTCAGCTGTTTTGCTGCTGCTATTGCTAGTTTTCCCTCTGCATTTAGAGTTGAAAACTGGTAAGCTCTTTGTTGGGGCACATTTCCATGAATTAGAGTGTGCTGGAACTGCAAGGTTCAAGCTGCAGCAGTGTGAAATGGTTGTTTGAACAAACACATGCAGCAGAGGTTGGCTTGGGGGCTTTTTGATTCTTTCTCTCCCTAATACATTGTGGATACATGGGAAGGCCTGAAGAGTTCTGTTTTCAACTGTGACTTGCTTTTGTGGTAGGGAAGGCAGTGTTGCACCACATCAGGAGCAGGCAGATCACCTGTATCTAAGGGTTGTTGCTTGTGGCCTCTGCTCTCCCTCCCTGCTCAACACTTCCCCACTTGCAGTTAAACAGCTCATCCTCAAAGCTTGTTTCTTCTTCCTTCTCCTTCTCCAAGCTCTTCTTTAGAAAACGGAACCAGTGAACTTGTGACATGCTCCATTTGTGTCTAAAAAGGGCAAAATTAACAAAGCAAGGCAATTAGCCAGTTTTATTGGAGCACTATGGGCTTTCTGTCAAAAAAGGTGCTTTTCCACAGAAGAAAAAAATAGCCATGCTGCAACAGATGCAAGGAATATCTTGCAGGATGCCCTGAATTCTGTGTAGCTTAATAGAAAGAGAGTTGTGCCAGGAATGATGCATTTAAAATGAGATTTAGTGGTGGGGGATATTTTCATGTCACATCTTTGCTGAACTACTATCATTTTGCTCCAGTACACCGGTCTCAGTGATGGATGGAGAGAGAGAGGGAGGAAAGAAGGAAGGAAGGCAGGAAGGGAGGGTGTTATAGGTCCATGGCAGACCATTGCTGACTCTTCAACCTCACCTCCAGCTGTTCCTCTTGGGCCACTTAAGGCACTAAATCCTTGTCCTGGATTAAGAAACCTCTTTGGTTACTGATCTCCTTGTAAATCCTGATCCATATGGAGATGCAAATGTTGAGCTGTTTTCACTGGGCTTTCCTGTGGAAAAGGCAAATCTCAGAGGGCAGGGGTAGCCACTGGGCACCAGCTGCTTTGTGCTTGCACCAGCCAGAGTCAGGCCTTCCCCAGCCACGTGCTTCACCAGCACCTAAATTACCAGATTTAGTCCACCATCCCCTTCACTGGTGCCACAAGAGGAGCTAGTTGATTGGCTGGTTTCTATCTCAATAACAGAGGGAAGCAATGCAGAGATTTTGGCAGAACTCAAGGAGAAGGAGGGTACTTTGTTTGCCTGTGCTTTCCTCAGCTAGGAAACCATTTTAATTTTTTTTCAGCCACTGCTTCAAGAATCCTATTTCCCTTGACCCTTGTTTTAATACCGTAGGGCTGCTTTTAATGGTGACAATGTAGCCAGAATTAGATCTAATAAAAGTGTTCATATAGAGACTCCTAGATGCAGCATCACATAAATAGACTAGACTGGGTATTCTACAAAATTGTAAAAATGAAATAAGGAAGGTGTGAAGTTAGGGGGTGATTTATATGTGGAAGACTAGTGCCAAGATTATTGTTATGGGCCTGGCTCCTAGAGGCAAGATTTGTTAGCAGAATCTGTCTCTAAATATTTATGTTCTGCAAAATAATTGCTAAATAATTCCAGTTCTCAGCTGGAAATTCAGGATCAGACCTAGCTCAAATGGGTGGCTGAGTAGGATAGTATATTGGTGTTCCATACAGCAGTCCTCTTACTCTGTGACACTTGTAACTTTCAGGATATAATTAATCTTTTACAAAGTGCTCTTCATGGTCTGTCATTGGAACACTTCTTTTAGAAGTATTACTTTAAAATAAATGAAGCACTTAAAAGCAATATATTTGGTATTATTTATTTGGGAATTAGTAAAAAAAAGTTGTGCTTTTCTGCTTTGCTTGTGTACTCTGCTTTGCATGAACTCTGTTTTTGTCAGTTAACAACTTTGTGTGTGAGAGTGAGATTATGCTATTACTGTCATTATTTAGGCTTCCACAGCTTAGGGACAAGATTTTTTTTAATGTTCTTTTTACCATGTTGGCTAATACTTACTGTGCTCAAGATTAATGGTGGGCTCCCTGTAAGGAGTTTTTTATGGAGAGACTCTAGAAGAAATTACCTCTTATGAACATACAGGGAAGAGAGAGCCTCATCACTCAATGCAGCTGGGAGACAGACATCTACAGTACAATATTCTTCTATTTTTCTCATCTCAGAGCAGTGTTATAGCTGATGTGGCAAAGGGGACTATATTTTGAGTTTATGATCACGAAACAAAGAAACATTTTAAAGGGACCTTGTCAAGATTGGGAATTTTGATATTGGTACAGACCCTCCAGTGGACTGGCTCTTGGTTACCTCTGTCCTCTCTCCTAGACCACCCCTTCATGTCCAGAAGACGATTTGGTAAATCTGTTGAAGTAATTCAATGTTGGGATTTATAAAAATCCCTGATTTTAGCAAAAGGAAGAAGAATTGCTTCTGGGCTGTTAGCACAGGACTGCCAGGACCTGGGCAGAAGCAGTGGACATTGCTGGCTCTACTAAACTTGTGTGATCTGAGAGCTGGGGTTCCTAAATGGGGTGCTCTTGATATCCATGGGTCGATGGTTTAGTGCTTTCAAAAACTGAGCCCTTTTCCTCAGAGGTGAAATGGTGGTGATCTCTCTTGGAAATCAGATGCTAGAAAGTAGATGTCATTTTCCTAATAGCAACTGGGGGGTCTGTCCAGGCTTTCACAGGCTTTGATCTGCAACTTACAGATACCACCAGACTCCTGGAAAAACCTAGCATAAGTTGTCACAGTAGAATCAGAACCTTTTCTTGTCTTCCTTTCTCTAAAATCCCCTTTCTAAAATTCTGGAACTCCCTCTCCACAAGGAGGGAGAAAGAGTTCTGTGATATGAACAAATGACTGGGGGGAAAACGCACCCTAAAAATGTAAGACTCTTAATCTTCTGGACTCTAAGACATTATTTGATTTATGGAAGATAGACATCTTGTATCTCTTGCATGTACAAAGCATCACCTGTCTTCTGAACCAGATATATTTTGAATATTTATGCAGAAACAGCTCCTTTATGCATTTTCAAATGCTCCTGATCTAGTTTAATCAATTAAAACAACATTAAATGCATTTGAATATCTCAGCTCTTTCTCTTATCAATATAATTCTCAAATGTTTTCTTTTCAGAGCCCAAGGTGATGAAAAATAAATTCATTTACTCTATTACTTCTTATAATTGTGGCTCCAAGAATTTTTTCTCCTAATTTTGAAGCCACAAGAAGACTTTATGTAGCTCTAAAACTGCTGTTGGTTTTCATACCACAATACTCAAGGGCATATCTCTCCTTCAGGCTGCTATTGTTTGCAATCTGGAGATAAAGGCACACTTGATAAAACTCTTTTAATGATGTTAATATTAATACTTTGGTGGAATACTTTATCCTCTAGTAATAGCTTTAAAGAGTTTGTTGAGATTTTGTCATCTCATACATTTTAATAGAAAATTAGGTTTGTGTTTAACAAGAAAAATATATCTACCTGTTACTTTATTTTACTTACAGTGTCATATAACTGCTGCCAGTGGAATAATGTATACCTTGCACCATATGTAGCTCAGCACTTGTGGTGAATATTTGATGATTCAGACAGAAAGCAAGGTGCAAGCTAGCTATGAGCATTACCACAGGCCATGCTACAGTGTCTGTCCCTAGGGAATCTCTGCATGGACCTAAGGGCAGGCTGTGAATTTCCTTTTTCTGCAGGAGGGAAGGCTCCCAGTCTCATAGGGAACACAGCTGCCCCTGTTCTCCCTTTGCAGAGGGAAGGTCATTCTGTGATCTGTAAGCCAGCAGCTCTAGTAGGCTCTGGAGCTAAGCCAGGGACTTGTCTCTTGACCCTCTCTGCTCCTTTGGGAGGCTTTTTGTGCTTGAGGATGTAGGAACAATGGCTTGAGAGCACTTAATTGCAGGGCTGTGGTGAGGAGGAAAGAGGAGTCCCTATCCACAGAGGGCTTTGTCAGCTGGAAACACTACCAGGAACTGTGTGTAATTGCTGTTGCTGAAGTTGTGCAGTGCCACCCTTGGAAGAAAAGCCATGTTAGCTTCAGGGTAGGGAGATCTTGCACTGGCTTCATCTCCTGAAGACCTTAGAGTGCAGTGCATGGAGCAGAGTGGCATCTGGGTCACTGCAGCGGGGTCCTCTCTCATAAAAGCCAGGATAAAGAAACAGTTTGGGGCTGCTCAGCACTGAGGGACAGGCCTTTACTGCTGCACACTCCCTACTAAGAGTCATGAGGTGCACTTTCTGGCTCCTTTGGCTCCCATTCCTGACCCGTTTTTGCTGTATTTGTCATGCATGTCCTGAGTCTCAGCCAAATGAGCCATCCTCTGGGCTTTAGGTTCATTTCACCACATTTCACCACACTGCTGGCTTTAGAGGTGGGAATACTGGTCCCATCA
The DNA here is from genome assembly GCF_903797595.1 of Erithacus rubecula. Taxonomy (NCBI): domain Eukaryota; kingdom Metazoa; phylum Chordata; class Aves; order Passeriformes; family Muscicapidae; genus Erithacus; species Erithacus rubecula. The sequence goes on from NC_136689.1 coordinate 35,127,139, forward strand.
CCTATTAAGTCTGCATCCAGTCTCCAGCAAGTATACAAGCAGTCTAAAGTGAAGGCTTCAGTAAAGGCACCTAAGTCCCTACCTGAGAAGTCCTCCTATGGGTTATAGCATTGCTCACTAATGGGGTTCTAAAAAAAGAGGGAAGCAGTCCTGCTCAAGGGAAATCTTTTCTGATTAATGGTATCCAGTGATACTGCTACTTAACAGGAGGGAGGCAGCATTGTCTGAATTGGCCAGATTTATTCATATGCAGGAGAGTAGGGGACCCACCCCTGGTCCCCTTGGCAGAGGGCAGTGCTGCTCTGCCCAGCTTGGGGCTGCAGCAAAGCCACGTGAGGGAGATCACTATCCTTGCACAGGTCAATTGCTTTGCATGCTACTGCATTCCCAGCTGCATAATTTACTGTGGCTGCCACGTGAGGGATAGTGGAGACAGCCAAAATGAAGTGCTGTGCCAGAAACAGCCTTGGTAAATTAAGTAGTGATAGGGCTGAGCAGTAAGATTTTGATATGGATCTGAATTTTGAACAGCTCGAGTTCAAGGGAGCTGGGATCCTGGTTTTGGGCTCTGTCCCATTTAGAATTACAGCAAATGAACCCATCACCATTTTGAACCCAATGTTTCACACTGTGATAGTGGCTGTGGGAACACTTGATCAGCTGCTGTCAGTCAGAGTAATAAATTGGCCAGCTTTGTGTCAGCCGATGAAAATGCTACAGAAAAAAGTGCAGGCTTTAAATGTCCTTTGGTCTTTTTTTTTTCCCCCTCAGGCCAAAAAACAAAAGATATTTGCAATAATATAAATAAGAATGAATTCCCCAGATTCCCTTCTCTTTCAAGCTGGTAAAACAATCATCTTCTCTTCTTGCAATACTCATCAGAGCTCAATTCTTTGTGTCACAGCCAAGTATAGCAAAGCCACTGCAAATCAGGGAAAACAAACATTCTCTTCTTGCTTGTCATTTGAGGTTATCTTAACCTGATTTCAGCTGAATGACACTTTGCAGGGCCTCATTACATGGCTCAACTATTTCTTCACCTGAAGGAACTTGCTTACTCCAGGAAAAACTTCTCAAAAAGGAAGAATTTTTCATCTCTCACATATGGAAGGATTTAATCTTGATACTAGACAGCATGCAGGATTCATGCTTCATAATGAGCTTCCACTGTGAATCAGGATGAGACTTTAAACCTGTTAGGGGTGGTGTAATGTGGTGATGGAAGATAATCTTGCTTGGAATTCCCTAGCAAGACTTAATGACTGTTGGGCAAACCAAGAGGATTGACTGTGCTGAAAGTTCAGCCAGCTCAGTCTGCACCAGTCTGTGTTTGGGCTCTTTTGAATGTATCTGTTCATCTTCCAGGTACATTCTCCAGTGCCTAACTTCTGTGGAACACTTGAGTGGTGTGTTTAGCCTGGGAATAAAGCTTCAGTACAAAATGCAGTGTGTATTAGTTACCTTGCAGGAGCTGCAGAGAAACTCTGCCAGGGAATGTAGCGTGACAGAAACTCCTCAACTTGCATTAAGAAAATTCAATATAGACGTGATAGCCTTCTTCTGTTTACTGAGAAGCTGGACTATTATTTGCACTAAGCTTGACAACTCAAATATTAACATTGCCCTTGACCTGTGTTGGAAGTCCTACAGTTATGTACATGAGTAGTGCTAATACAGAGCCAGAAAAAAAAGAGTGATTTATTGCTGAATGCCCAGCATTCATGACAGTAACTGTTTTCTGTCTCCTTCTTTTGCCACAAGACTAATTAACAGTATTTTCTATGCATCTAGGGAAACTATGTATCAATTCATTTATTGTTTGGTTTTGCTATTTTAGATGTAATTGTTATTCCCAGGGTTTCACCCTTCTTTTCAACTTTTTTCTTTCTTTTCACTTTTCTTCCATCATAATCTCTCTTCCAGATAGTTCACATTGCCCAGTGTAACCTTGCTATCAAATATAATGGACTTTCTGAAAGACTCCTTGAGTCCTTTTTTCTATGAGTAATCCTAATTGCCTAAACAGCCCATATGGCTTCAATGAGATTACTTGTTTAACTAATAGTTTCTCTCTCTTGCCTTACTGTCTCTTTCAATCCATCTGGTAATCCAAGGTTATAACTGGTCACAAATACTAGGTTAATACTTTGTTTTTGCAATTCAAAAAGAAAAAAAAAACTTTGCATAAATGGTTTTTCCTTGCTAATCTTGTAACTCTTTGACTTCAAAAAGTCTAGTGAAAATTCTAATTCTAATGACAAGCTCTAGCAAAATTTTGAAATATTTTCATCTTCTTGGCTCTTCTGACTAGTATCTTTAAACTCCAGTTTTCCTATTACAAATCTATGGGACTTGCCTCATGCATATGCATGACAGTAAGTCTGACAGTATCGGGCTACAAATATGATTTAGTAAACATTGTTATTCTGAGGAGGGCATTTCTGTTTTGACAATACCATCATGTATTGTGGTCCTTCAGTGTCCTACAGTGCCTTTTAAGCAGTCCCCTTTTCCTAGTCTCAGGAGAACTTTTCGAGTGTGACGAGGTGATAATCTGTAATAGGATTTCTGCCTACAGAGTACTCACAGGGTTTTGAAGCTAAGAACTTTAACTAAAGATATTAAGCATTCTTGAAGGAAGCATGCCCAAAGAAAGAGTAATCTCAATTCCAATGTACAACAATAGATCACCAACTTAAAGGCTAACTGATGAGTGCAGATGTTCAGAGATCATGGCTAATTACATCACAAGCTGGCAACCACTGGATTCTAAGTACCATATGTTGTTTCTCAAAAATAAGTGATGCTTCTCCTATCCAAGAGGCTGCCACCACTGTCAAGAAGCTAATAAAAGAGTTTGGTGTCTCAGTGGAGCTGCATTGGAGCCAATGATGAAACTTTTAAGATGCAACTTTGCAGATGGAGTCCAGTGCTTGTGTGTCTGAGAACTAGACAGAGCTCCAGGCACAAGGGTGAGAGTTGCTGTTTGCTCCTCTTGAGAACAATCTTATTCTTGCTAGTATTAGATGGGAAATTTGGTGGCCTACGGTGATGGTAAAATGCTGAAACTTTACTGCAGGAATTCTGCAAATAGTTACCAATCTGCTGTTTGCTCTGTGAATCACATCAAACCTTGGAAGAGTTTTATCTCTTTGTTCCCCTAAACACAAATGTTTATGTATGTCTTCCTCCCTCAGCAGGAGTGGATTTGCTCTGCTGAGCTCTGTACTCTTAGCTGTGCCTGTCTGCAGGCAGGAGTTGCTTCTCTGTGTGGTCTAAAAGAGCTGTCCCTGTCCCACTGCATGACCATGGCTCATGTGGCAGCTAAAGCCAATATTCTGTCCTCTGCAGGGCTGGGGTTTCCCCAGGTACAAGGGTGGATTGTCTCAGCCATGGATTTAAGCAGGCTGGGCCGGTGGAGAGTCTGAGCTGGAGCACTGACCTGGCAGGACAGTGTAGGTATGTCCATGTTTACTGAGTTTTCTTTTCCTTCAGGGAGTCTTGGAATGAACTCCTGGAGACCTGTGCAAACAGAGACCTGTGGGTATTAACTATGAAGGAAAGAAAACATTCCACAGTAGTTTTATATTAAATTTTTCAAGTAGCCCAGTTGTAATGATCTGTATTCTGGGAGAATATTTCTGCAAGAAAAGCTGCACATTTAGTATAAAATAGTGATAATTTTTACTGTTGGTTGGATGTTCTGCTTATCCATACTCACCTATTTTGCCTCTTATACCAAAAGCTGATCACAGAAATGTAACACCTAGGAACTGTAGTGAAAAATATGTAGTGAAAAAAGAGGAGTGAATGCTGAGAGCTCTGGAGTTTCTAGAGTTCCTCATCTTCTGTTTCATTACAGTAAATGGCAACTGGACCAGCAACATGAGCAGGACAGCATTATGAAAGGCAATGATGGGCATCCATTTCTAAAAAAGTCCGTTCTGTGTAGGTTTTATGATACATTATTTTCTCTGGATTTCAAATGTGTCATTTGTCCTATAAAGGAAACACTTTATTTGAAATAGATCTACATGAGAATAAAAAAATGGGGGTTTGGCCAAGACCAGATATTGTAGAAGTAGTTTTAATTAAGGTAGGAGAAGCTCTAAAATGGCAACACAGAAATTGCCATAATAAACACAGAAGTGAAACAACATGGAATTTAGTACTTTGAAAGGCATCCCTTTATCTGTTATAACTTAGGGCAGTGGTTTCTAGCACATAGCACCTCACATAGTGATTGATATCAAAGAAATCTTCATTTGGAGTGAGGGATGGCTCATCAGGTGTGCTGGAGCACTTTCTACACTTGCACCTTTCTGAAATTGCCTATAACCATGACACTTACTATCCTGCTGTTTACTCACATTTAAGATTAAGAAATTATTCATTGTTTAATACAGCATGTAATGCCTCCCCTAGAAAACACCTCCTCTGTGCAAACATACCATGTATTTATTATGAATGAAACTCATTAATAAGTAGTGCAATCAATATTTGAGCTCCTGCAAATATCAAATGCTGGGGTTGCCTTTTGGCTGCTATTCGTCTTAATGTCAGGATTTGGAGAACAGGTTGTACTTCAGCAGAGGTATCAATTTCCATAAGTCAGAATCAGAAGTCATGTCACCTGTTTTGCCATTTATCTACTAAATCATTCATCTGTCTCTAACACATGTGAACACCCGCTGCAGTCACTGCTTATGGCTGCAATACTTATCCACTTTTGCACTTTTCTCCACCATGCCAATGGTGTTTTTATGCCAGAGTCAGGAAGATCTTTTCCATCTCAGCTCCCATTCAACCACTTTCTACTCAAAATTTTTTACCTCAACCAGGCTCTCCTTGCCTACCATACTTTATGACAAGGGAGGCACTTCAGTCTAGGCCAACTCTGAAAACCTTAAAAAAGTTGAAAATGGACATTTTCAGCATAAACCTCTGGGTATTCTTCTGTTGGCTGTTTTTCTTGCTTTACTTTTCTATTATGAACTCAGTGCAGAGGGAGGGGCTTGTACATCCAGACAAATACAGATCTGTTGAAAAGCAGGGCTGTAATGTGAGAGGTGGGTGAAATGAATATGACTAAATGATTAAATCTGTAGGAACTGAGAAATGATCCCACTGGCTCAGCTATCTGCAAGGTGTAAGATCTAGCAGAAGTAGAGAAGGACTGCCTTTAGACCAGCTCAAGCCCTCTCTGGGTGTGGCTGGAGGTCTCATAGAGAAGCAGCTCTGGGGGTCCTCAGACCCTACCAGGTCTTTGAAGGTCACTGCAGAGATCTTGGTGCTGGGCAGATGTCCTGGACTGCAGGACAAGCAGCTCCTCTGTGGGCAGCCCCTACCTTCCCCTCCCTCTGCCCTCCCAGCAGAGAGGCTCATTGCCCTGCTCTGCCTCTGCCCCTGCAGGAGCCCACTCCAATGGAATCACCACAAAGACCTCAGGTGCCCCCTCCAAGGGCTTTTGCTGCACCTATTTTTTTTTCCCAGTGTAGCCTTTCATGAAAAAAATACTTGTCTAAATAAATAAGTTGTACACTTTGCAGAATGTTTCCCAAGTATTGCTCTCTTTATTATGGTCAGGACAAAAATGACTGAATTCACTGCAAAATTAATTCAGCTGTTCTTGCATTTCTCCTGACAGGCCTTTGGATTTTGAGCGATGTCCTTTTGGGACACTAGAAGATTCCTTTTTGTAACATCTTTGTAATTTTTTTAAGCTCAGCTTTCTTTTCTTGAGCATAAAATTACACATAGTCATTCCTTTTTTGTTCCTTACCCTTTCACAAATTCTTTCAAAATGCCTATTCTACATGTCTTATCTTTGTCTTTTTTTTCTGAGAACAAGAAAACCTACTGCAGCAACATTATTCTGAATAATGGGCTGAAGTCATCCTAGCATTTGTTAGGGCTGATCTGTACAGTATATTTATTTTATTCAGTTTATGAGCAATATAATACCTGACCTATTGACATACAGACATTCAGGCTCAGGCTTCATAGCCTCACTACAAGTAAATATATAATACAGTAAAAACTGAGAATATAGCAAAATCAAGAGAGTAGGCTGAGTCCACAATGTCCAAGTGAACCCACTGGTTCTGTAAAGACAGATATGCCAAACCATCACAGCAATATATATATAAGCAATTTAATTCTGTTACACAAACTTTTTAAATTGTCATTGTGTGATGCCTGCAATATTGAAAATTTACTTTTATTATGAGGCTGTTAATTAGTAAAATACCTGTGTTCATATAGCTAACATAGGTACAGAATTCCTGGCTCATTTTCTACTGTAGATTTAAAAACCTTTCCCCCCCCCTTATATTTCAATTTTTTTTTCTGTCTTTAGGTATGTAAGAAGCACATTTGCACAGCAGTCCAATACAGCCAGTGTAAATCAGTGTCATTCCCTCCAAACAAGAAGAGCTCACTGATTTACACCAGCTGAGGCACCAGCTGAAGATGGTCGTAAATTTTATGGTGGTTTTTGACTTCGGACTTCCTCCTTTTTCAAGGATATGTGTGATGAGTGCTACTCCTTTTCAGAAGCTGTGTGGGTTTGTGTTATGTGCTACTCCTAAAGGTGTTTTTAACTGTCCTTGATTGTTCTTCTACTAAGTCAGCAGTAAAGATTAGCTCTGAAGAGACAGTTTTCTTACTCTGACTCTAGTTTTCTATGCTTCCCTTTTTCTGACTTTAACACATGACAAGTTAATAGAATAAATACCACTGCAAGCAGTACATAGCTGAACTTAATTTTTAAGGAACAATATTCTCCTCTCTTAAACATCACTGAAAGCTTATACACAGTAAAAAAAAGAACAGTTATGTGCTGAACTGTATCAGCGTCCTCTGATATAGCCATCTTTAAAGCACTCCTTTGGGTAATAGTACTAATTAAATCCTGCAATGCTTATTCAGTCTTCTGTCCATAAAAACTCCCACTGATGGGATCTGAGAGTTCTCTGAAAAGCAGGCCTAACTTTATTTACGTGTATAGATATGGATTCAAATGCCTAACATTGCACAGTCTGTTGGAAAATGTTGGTCTCCATATTCAAGGAACACAGGATAAGAGACTTTAGAGACAGAATGGGAATTAAATAGTTTTTCTCAGCCTCCCACCAATATAAAGATGCTTAGTAAGCTACAGTGTATTTCTTTCTTTCAAGAAAAAAAAAGAATCATTGAAAAAATTGAAATTAAATGCACTGATTGCACTGAGTTTGTGGGACAAGAGTTCAAGGTAATCCACAGTTACAAGAATGAACTATTTGAACTATTCATACATACTCATTTGTTACAAAACATTTGTAACTGTTCTAGTCATAAAGCTTTACACAAAGCCATTGATATCAAAGAGTGGTTTGTTGAAAAAATGTTTTGATAAAGAAAAAAAAACACATAAAAAATTAACAGTTATGTGAGCTGGTTCTATAATCCCTTAAAATTTTTTCATGGTTGAATGGCACATGATATAATGATGACTCTTCTGTCAGCTGCAGTTTGATGTCTGGTGCTCTGTCTAGATTGCTGTGGTGTAAGCAGTAGAGATCTCCTCCTTCCTGAATTAGATCTTATTAGGAAGGGTTTTGTGATCTACTTGGATCTTACCAGGTTTTTGGGGTGAGTCCTATATTCTTCACTGCTATCCCCATGCCAGGCCATTGTGAATGTAAACATCTTCAAAATGTCTTGCCAATTACAGATGCCCTTGCCAGACCTGTGGAAGTCTAATGGAAAATCAGTGGTACTGTTTCCTAAGACAGATTTTCAAAGCCCCCTATTTATGTTTCAATGATTTGGGTTTCTAAGTCCTGAATGTTAAGCATCTAATTCCCTTTGGTTTTGCAAAGCCAAGAGGACTGAAGAGAAATGGGGATGGTGTCTGTACAGCACTTGGAAGAATATCAGGTAGTTTATTTTTGCCTGTTCATCCAGCTGCTCAGCCATTTCCCATTCTAATAAGTCTAAGTAGGCAACCTTCTGTTTCCCTAAGGAGTCTAGATTGCTGTAGCTACGTGGATTGGTCTCTAATAGACAAAATTTCTTATATGCACAGGAGGTTGTGCTGGTTCGTTGACATTTTTCGGGAAGGGGAATTTGCCATCGCTGTCCATCTCCTCAGCTGTTTTGCAAAGCATTTCTTTCCCTTTCCCAAAGGCTGTGGATCCCATGCATCAGACCCCCAGCACTCTCTGTGGGTGTCTGGACACTGTCCCGCTCTGGGATGCAGGAACTCTGCACCCAGGCATGGCATTGGGGTCATGCAGCTGAGGAACTGCCATGGAAAGCTGCTTGGCATGCAGTGTGCCTGCTCTTCTTGGCAGCCTGGTGTTTCATGGCTAATCAGCATGTGCTGGAGCACAGGCAGCACAGTTTAGAGTGGAATTGACCCCCAAATGTCCCTTTCTGGAAAAAAACAAGGATCAGATTGAAGTAAATCTCATGAATGAGGTAGCTCTCTTTAGTCTTCCTCCTGGCTCCAGGTGGCCCCGAGCATGGCAGAGGCCAGCTGCCCAAAAGGAAGGGCAAGAACAGATGTGGGTGCCCCTGTCATCCAGCCCCCATGGCCATGCCACCCCTCACACAGCATCTCTGGGATAGCCATGGGATCAACCATTCACCCTTGGCCTGCCACAGCTCCTTCTGTGGGGACAGACAATGATTATCTGATGTCAGCTGTATCAGTTTGCTGTTAATATTTCCAGCAATTGATGCTTTTACAAATCAGTCATGAAGTACAATTTTAAGCTGATTTTAACAACCAGAACACACTGCCAATAGGAAATGACAGCAAGTTTTTTTGACAGTGATATTTAAATGAATAGGAAAGAGAAAGAGATTGTACCTGCTGCTGAGTATTATGTTTTAATGAAAATGAGAGGGCTTTTGCATTTTTTGTTTCCTTTTTTTTTTTTTTTTCCTTAGAGGTAGAAGATCGATTTTTCTGGCAGGACACAACACAGATGAGAAACTCTCAGGCCTGTAATTCCCTTGAACAGGCAGTGAGCTTGCAAAGCAATTATGGGCTTCTGTGGATTAGGATAAATAACCTTTCTGAACTACAGTGTTGCTACATACAGACCCAAAGTATATCCTACAGCAATATCTGCTGTGCTTTCAGTCTAGCCTGAACCTGCCAAAGTCTAGCTCAATATATGGCTTTGTCATCAGCTTACCAACAAGTAGATATAGATATGCAAAATTTCCAAACAAATAAAGCAATTCTTGCTCTTCCTCACTCCTAAGGCACAAGGAAGCTCAGTGGTGATGTTTTTTCCTGAAAGGGGATGGTCTAAGGAGATCTAAGGAGATGCTGTTTTAATATGATGTTGTGTTCTGCTAAACACACAGAAGGAGCTGGACTTGTGTGTCTGGGAATGGTGGGAGACCAGCCACAGCAAAGCAAGAGGTTATGAAAGAACTCCTTTTCCCAGTGAGATTTTGAAAGGGTTTTAGGATAGCAAAAACCTGTCTCAGAATTCCAGGGAAGATGCCATAATTGTATGTGATTGAGTAAAGGTCTGCTTGGATCTTGGTGATAGGTGGGTCCTCAGATATTATGTTCTTTACTTGTGTATCTATCATGACACTGCTTTTATTCCCTGACACAAAAGTAGGTGTGTTGTTATCCTCTTTCAGGCTTTTGGAGGATCTCAGTGGTAGAAGTAAGAGAAATGATGAGTTCCTGCATTTCAGTAGTCTTCAAGGGCTCCTGGCTCCCAGAGAGTGAGAAAAAGGAAAAAGAAGTGTTAAAGAAAGTAGAAATAGGGAATATAAGCAGCTTTTCCCCCCAGGTTAAGTCTCCAGCTGGGGCTGCTGGGATGTGTGGGAATCCTGCTGCTACACCAGGGTGCTTCATCTGAGCCCTTATCCACTTACTATCACTAAAGAAACCACAATCTTTTAAAGGAGACATGACTTTGCCATTACTTTCTGGTTATGTTCCAAATGAGCAATCATATTTCACACAGGTTGCACACTCTTCAGGGAGGGTTTCTGATCTATACTTAGGATTCCCACTATTAATAATGGGGACCTTTGTTGAGATAGGTGACAGCTCATTAACATTCTTCCCAGGACGTTCTATGCTTAGATATTATGTTGATAATGCTGTCTTCTGGTACAAGTGCTCAGAAATAAAACTCTAACATAATCAGCAAATTAGCTGCAGAATAATAAGCTTCATTACAGCTAGCCAGCTACTCCAGCCTTCTGCTTTTATCAATGAATTAAAAGCTCTTCATCTGCAGTTATTACAGAAACATGACACGGCAGCAATGCTGAACACTGAGAAGGCGATTTTGCTGTGATAAGCATGGTCCCCCACAGACTGTGGTTCTGTAGCTTGCTTCCCTAGCCATGGGTTTGTTCTCCATAATCAAAGATTTCATTTAAAAATAAGAGTGCATTACATCCAGCATGCCTGTAAAGGCAGCTTTTAAAATAGTCCTCCAGTGTAGGACAGCGTCAGGATGTCAGTCTGAGTCTGCAGGCAGACAGGAAATTATTAAGCTTAATTCAGCCACTGCAATTCTCCACTGTATTTTGTTCAGGGAACGATGAGAAAGTGCTCAGGTCCCAGCACAAAGAGTAACCATAGTGGGTAATGTTTAGGGAATCCCTAGTTTATCTCTGAATTTCTGGATTTCCCAATGGCTCTTCATGGAATATGGGGTCTTCATTGTTGCTGGTGTCCTTTTCTGTCTTATTTGTATTTGTTCTAGGTAAGGATTGTAAGTTTCAATCCTTCTCCTTTCTGAGATTTAGAGATTTTAGTGTCAAAACTTTCTGGGATATTTTTGCCATGGTGTTTGCTAGAATCATACACCTTGAAAAAGTTTTTTTTAAAAAAAAATAATTTGAAAATAGCTGTCAGCTCAAATTTTGATTAAAAATCACTTCTGACTTCAGTGTCAGCTACCCCAGACTTACATCTGTCAGGTACCTAACTAAACCTTTGCTAATTTTGAAAAGAATCTTCTTACTCCCTGGCTTTTGCAATAGGAGAAACCTGTTTTTTCCAGGTGGGAAGTCCTTCGAATGGTGGTCACCAGACACAAAAACATGAGTGAGTAATGGCAGAGTAGAAGTCTTGGGTGCTTGCTGTCAAGCCTGAGAAACCCTATTTGAAGGAAGAAGTCTTCAGAAACTTCTACTACATTTCTCCTACAGGATATCTTCCTGCATTTCTCCTGCTAATGCAATGGAAGGAATGAGAAGACATTGTGCTGGCTCTTAAGGCTGGAAACTGCTGTGAGAAACAGGAAGAGAAGGTAAGCACAAAGAAGACAGAAGAGATGTTCTGTAAAGGCTGGACTACAGTCACCCTTTTCCCACTGAAATATTTCTCAGGTGCAAAAAAATTTACTAAGCAGTGTAACAGCAAAATAAGGAAGTGGACATACAACATATTTTTCTGAGGCAGAATTTCACTTAAAAACCTCATTCTCCCATACTATCTCCAATAAATCTAATAACAATTCTTCTGTTAGTGTTCTCCTCCTTCTGCATTAAACCCTTCTGAAAATATTCTTGCACAGTACAGTAGCTGGGACACTGGAAGCAGCCTGGATTAGTCGAGTACAGCTTAATACTCCCTGCTGGCACAAACGAAGGGTTAACACAAAGGTGCAAATGAATGCAGATGCTCTTTAGGCTGTGTTGAAGTTACAGTTCCAAAGAAGTTACATGTACTCATACATCCTGAATTTAAAACTGTGAAAAAGCCATCTCTCCAATATCTAGAATGTCCTCCTTCCTTTTGGGAAGTTTCTAGCCCTTAAGCTTCTTTCTGCAAGGATAATCATATGCATTGAGTACACCCTATGGAGTCAAGAACTTGGAATATATTTACAAAGATCCTATATCTATTTTAAAGTGTAAAACTTAGAAAAAAATCTCAGCCTGAATATCAGTGGCTTTTGAATGCTCTAGACATGACTACACAGTTCACTATCTGGAAAAGAATAGCTGCTTTAATTTTTTCTTTTAATTAAAATTTTATCTCTAAAAAGAAATGCTTTTGCAGAATTTCATTTTGTGTGCATGAGAAAAACATCAGCTTCCATGAAAAATATTCAGGTGCTGTGCAAGAATGCTCAAAGAAAATAAACTTTTTGAGTTAGTACGACATTTTTTGTGCATGTATTTTGAAATAGTAGTATAAAATCAAGTGCAATTTTTAATTTCTCCCTTTCCTGCCATGAGAAACCAGATTTTTCTAATAAAGCAATCATTTTTCCACTGGCTTTGTATTTTTTCGCTTTTTTTTTCTTTCCAAAAGAAAACATATGGGGGTCTTGTTGTGGTTTGTTTTGTTTTAATCAGATTTAATAATGATTAATACTTGACATTACTTTTACTGGGACTTTATTGGCACATGCCACAGTGAGCACATATATTACATACTGGCTCCAGAAACAGCCCATCCAATCCAGGTAGCATTAGCCTTTGCAGGTGCTGATGGAAGATCAGACAGGAAAAGCTCTTCTCCTCACACAGCTCAGCTGCTCAGTGCCAAGGAGCTGCTGCAGAGGGGGCTGGCACTGCCAAGCAGCCAAACTTCTCCTCAGCTGAATCAGTAAGGCTGCAGAAATGCCAGCACTTGTGGGCTCCCAGGTTTTTGGTGGCCTTGCTGGTCACTGATACCCATGCTGGGTGAAAACCAGCTATTTTCATCTGGGGCAGGGCAATAGTTTTCCAAGGGTTGGTCCATCCAAGAGGGAGTTGATGTCTGCTGTTATTCCTTTGAGGAGTTTTTATTCAACTCCCTAGGACTTGAATAAATTCTATTCTGATTTCTGCTGCATGTTTGTGTAAAGATGAGGCAGGACTATTTCTGAGCCAAGGAGAGGCCCATCATTGCAGGAGACAAGAGAACAAACATTCTCACAGTATAATCAATCTTATAGAGCAGATGGATACAGTAATTAGAGCAAAAACAATTTTGCCAAGAATATTAACATTTCAACAGTTTATCAGAAAGGGGGTGTTGACACCGGTCAATAATTTTCTGATTATTGCAAAAACATCTTAAGTTGTTGACTATTTTGTGCAAAATAGGACAGACTAATTTTGGCCTCCTGACCTTGTTTACAGCGATGGGAGGTAGCATTGCCACCAAAATATTTTTTCAAAACAAACAAACAAATAAACATGTGTTTTCTCATGATTTGAAGGTATTGTGGGCCATAAAGATGTATGGGGTTTCCAAAGACCATATTTATTTATATTTTACTCAGTCTCATGATACTTGGGTGCATGTTGCAAAAAAATTAAACAACTGTTGTCAACAGTTAGCACAAGTCAAGCCTACCCATTCCTCCCCCTCTTCTCATACGTGGATGAGATAAACATCATGTGTATAGACCCAAAAGAAAGAATAATAATAATAAAGAAGAATCCAAGTCCATAAAAGTTAAAAACACTCCCTTCACTGGGGAAGGTATAGCTTCTACTTGTTTCTTTTTTTCTGTCTGAGTGTAAAACTGTCAAGTCTGTGCAAGTCATGGGAGGAAATACTGGAATAACTTTAGTGTAGATGAGGGGTAAGACACTTAACTGATACTAGTGTGTATTTCTGTTGCCTGTCTTTTATTTCTTGTTTTCCTCTCCTCTTTCTATTGTTTCTTCCACTTTTTCAGTATCATGGAAATCCTTCCCATTGACATGTTTTCTCCCCTGTGCTGTTTCAGTGCTGGGCCATTGACACACACAGACCCAGCTCTGTCATGGCTCTGTGCTGAAGGACCCTCTCATCTGCCTGCCTCTGTGGGGCATCAAGGTGCCTTGATGTAACAGCTGATTACACAGCTGGATAGAACACTTGAAAAAAGTCAGCACAAATCCTCTGAAACAATTTCCTGACCCTACAGCCAGCCCTGCAACTCACTTTGAGGTATTGTGAAAGGACTGGGCAAGTGGATATGAATTCAATTTGTGTCTTGCTTTCCCTTAATGAATCACATGAACCAGGCTCTGGAAGAACTCAGGAAGGACAAATCAGCAGAAGGAGGGAATTTCCTTGAAGTCAGGAATGCCCTCCTGCCTACCCTGCCAGACACCAGTGTTGAAGGAGTGGATAAAAGACCACATGTCCAGGCAGAAAACTGCAGCTATAGCTGCTTGACTTGCATGTGGCACATAACTTCTTACTATCAGCAGTAACACTTTGCAGCTATAGCTTTATATCCCCCAGCTCTAGCAGTACAGATGGTTTGATACTGATGACCAATGCTTACAGCAAAACCAGGGAGGTGTGGGGCAATATAGCCTTAAATTAAACATTTTTATCCCCAGTCTCAGTGCTCTGTGACTATAAGGCCAGGAATAGCTTTCCTGTTGTGTCTCATGCCTCTCACTCAATTTTTGGCTGGGTACAAGGTAGAAAGAGCTACCCCAGCTACCCTAACCTGCACCATGACCATGCTGGGTGGGAACTGACCACTGCATTTCACCTCATTTATTCCAGCAGCAGTGAACTATATTATGCTGTGATGCCTAGAAAACAAAGTAGTTTTCCCCTTGCCCTAGCAAAGTAGCCAGAGACCATCAGGAGAGCAGCTCAGCAGCTGCAGTAGAAAAGGGGCAGCTGCTACTCAGAGCTCTTGCAGCTGCTCTGTGTTAGACCCTGTGGGTTAAAAGTCTGGACTTGAAAGTCCTTGTGAGAATAATTGTCCCATCTACTGGCTGGCTGGCAGAGGTTGTGATCAACAGCTGACATATTGATTAAAGAGGAGAGACAACGGGTAAGCAGATAGACTTTTATTTCCAAAAATAATAGAGAGTGAAACTGAAGCTAAATCACTGGAAATATGCCCCTTTGGATCTTTAAAGGTCAGGAGTGTGGATAAAAGGTTAAGTAATGGAGGAAGTGGGAGAGTAATAAATGCCCTGAAGGGCCTAAAACAGCCTGAGTTTTGGCCTTCAAAGTTTGTGCAAAGCATCTCCCAAAAGGAGGTGGAAAGGAGGAGGGCAATCTGAAGCCAAACCCTAGGGCAGATGGTGGCAGATGCTGCACACTGGAGCAGTGCTCCATGGGACACGGTGCCAGCCCAAGGGTCTGCCTGCACAGAAATGATACATTGGATTAGGCAATTCACTCTGGCTTCAGGAATGAGCTGCATCAAACGTGAAATGCAATCACATTGCTTTGATCTGCCTTCCCACGGCGCTCTTTTGGTCCAACAGCGTTTGCAAGCGGTGTCAGACTCATGGGCTGTGTGGTGTCCAGGGAGGTACCCCCAGCAGTGACCATCCCATCACCCAGAGTGTGCTCCAGGAAACCCAGTGAGAGCTGGAGGAGACCTGGACTCAAACCAGTTCATTCCTGAGATTCTTCTCCTGGCCATCCTGTAGCGCATCCTTAAAAGCTTGGGAGGGATCGCTTATGAGGTGATGATGTAAACATTTACACTTCTCTTTTTATTTATTTATTTTTTTTTTTATCCTGTGTGAACCTTTCCTCAGGGCTTTTGAAGAAGAGCAAGGAACATGCCAGCTAAACCTGAATGGAAGTGGGGTGTGCAGAGGGGAGGCTGAAAGAATGGTGGTGACAAGTGATAAAAAATGGTCCAGTTTTGTAGGCAAATGGGGTCAAAGGAGCCCCACTTTACCCTTGCTGCAGTTGGAGCACAGTTGTGAACAGCAACTGTACTGGTACCATGGCAATGACCAAAATGATTTGGGTATAAATTGTCATGCTGGCATGCGTGGGAGGGAATGTTTGGTAAATATGAGGTGACCTACTCCTCAATGAAATTATTCAAATCCATTTTTTAAAAATCTGGTTATGAAGAATATAGTGAATAAAGTGCACAGACTGCATTTAGCATACCTGACCAAGCAAATTTCAGCCCACTCAAATGTGTCACACTTGTGACTGTGAAGGACTGAAAGCAATTGGCTGGATGCTGGACACTGTCCATATGGATGCCATCACTGGGCTGACAGTTGTCCAGTATAAGAGTGGAAAACAGTCCTTGCCCCCTTCAAGAGATGATCAACTCTTTGTTTTCACAATTTCTTTGCACTTTTAAAAAAGCCATTTGTGCTTTTTGTTATGAAGGGGCGTGTATAGCAGTGAGCTCAGCAGTTGGATGTGCAGAAAAATGCTCCCTTTTACTGATTTTTAATCCTGGTAGTTGATAATTTCAAACATTGCCTCTGATTGTGTTACAAGAAGTTCTGAATTTTTTTTCTGTGTTCACCTTCCACGCATCACTTATGGTTATGTAGCAAGCTGAGCTGCCCTTTTACAAGACTTTTCTACTTAATCTTTCCTCTGAAACAACTCTGTTACTGTGTTCACTCTTTCCCCATTTTCACAGGACATCCTGTATCACATCAGTATGTGAACCACAAAGTGGCTCTCGCTTAGTTTTTCTTTGTGGCTGATTTAGATTTCCTTTAATTTAAACTAGTCTTGTAGTTCTCAAGCCATCTCTAGGCATGACTGCCCCCAGTAAGGTTTTATCTAGATATTTCTTCTCACTCTCTTTTCCTCCTTTTCTGTCTTCTTTACTCTTCTTCCAGCTGCTATTAAATCTTTATTAAGTTGGGGATATAGCATTTTTCCTACTAAGGCAAGCCAACAACAACACCTCCACTTATTTCACAGTGCAAGCTGCCATGCTGTTAATGATAAAAAAATCCCTTTTCCTTCCCTTGTGGAAAGACAGCCTAGTTTACCCTTCCCTGCCCTGGTTTGCTCTGAGGTAAGTTGTTTTCTAAATTGTTTTCCCCAGGTGAAAATACTGACTGCAGATGAAAGGCCATGGTTGATGATGGGAGAGTGAAGAAGAGTGAAGATGTTTTGGGGCATTCCACATTCAGGGGAGCCCCTGGAGATGGGGCACACAAAGGGACAAAGAGCTGAGACAGTGCTGCTTGTTACCAGGACAGGATCCTGAGTGTAGATGTGGAAGAGAAACAAGGTTTGTACTGCAAAGAATGTTTATTGTGTAATGCAAATAACTAAACAGAGTGCCCTTTGTTCCAGATTCTGCTCTGGCATAAGGTCCTCTGCAAATCTGTAGGACTGTACATGAAATTTGCTAGCCCCAAGAATTCTCAATCATTGCAATTGATTTTGAGATGACTACAGTAGTAGGAAATCTCTCTCTGAAGCCTCTTGGGGCAGTTTACTTGCTCCAAAACTTCTCAACTGTGTGTGCTTTATACATCTCTGCACCCACAAAAGTAATGCTTTTTCTGTTTTCTCACACTATGATAAACATCTGAGCTACACAATATATTTGCTGTGGCACATCTGGTACAAGAAGAAGGAGACAGCTCCAAAAAGTAGGATTGAGGCTGCAAGCACACTGCCTGTATTTGGATGTGATCCTGGAAGAAAATGAGAGGGCTTACAGCTTGGATACTACTATAGCACATTTATGGGTAAGCAAGTAGCCTAGAAAGAGAGTACCAGCTGCATCCGCCATGGTAACATGTCAGGAGCTGGCAAAAAAATCCTCCATATCTTATGCACAGGGACAGTACCAGAGGACAAACTGATAGGGGACCTCTTCAGCCATGGACAGCTGAGGAGGTTTTTGTGTTAAGTTAGATAATGCCTGACAGGGCAAATCCCACAATTATAGACAGCTGTGCATTTTTCATGGAGTCATGGCAGTACTCTGTAGTATTTTGAATATTGCCACAGCACACCTTGCAAAAAAGCTCCATTGTCCATGCAAAGGCAAGCTATTGTGACCTTCCTGATTCTTTCATCCTTCTCTGGCACTTTCCTTCCTTCTACCCTCTGGAATGCATGTCCCCTTGCCCCTTCTACTCCATCAGTTCAGAAGCAACCTGTCTCCTGTGGGTTTGCTCCAGGTGCCACTCTCTCCAATGCAAGTGGCTTATTCAAGCAGCTCTGCAAGGGCTCACAGCACGAATGGCGATGACAAAGGGCTGGTGGCATCAGATACACACAGTCCTTGCTGCCTCATATTAAACCGTGGCACATACACCTGAGTAATGGCCTCTAACCAGCAGAGATGACATTTGGCCAAGATGACCTGGAGCAGGAAGAGTGCCTGGGTCAGGCCAAAATGGAACAATACAGTGTGAGATAGTGGGAGGGCTGCCAGCAGCAGAGCGGGCGGGAAGGCTCCCGTATGAACCTGAAAGCAAACAAACTCACTGCCAAGTAGCAACACTCCTGCTCCAAGGAGGATCACTTATTGCAGTTTGAATTATTAGCTCATTTGTTGTAGTAAAAGACTGTGTGGACGCAAGGCACTGTGAGGAGACCAACCTAAATTACCTCTGTGTGCAAAAAAAGACCTGGGAGTATATTTATATCCCTGCTTTGCTATGGGACTGTTATTCAAAGCACAATATAAATCATTATGTAAAAATCAAAATACCTTTGGTCTCTGCAATGTACCTGACTTCAAAGCACAAGTTCAATAAGTTAAGCAGAATCGGTAATACTTGATGTTCTAGTAGAGCCTCTATAATATCTAATTTATACTGCTCTTAACATATGGAGCATTTGCTTTGGCAAATGAACTTAGTAATATTTGGTGCTTTCCCAGCACACAATCAAAGCACTGACTCTGTAAATCATTGCAACAAAATCACTGGTTTGGAGAAACCTTATCCTTTCTTCATTTGCTGCACCTTCCCAACTCAAAAAAATAAAGGTGTAATAATTTACTTTTATGCATGGACAGGTTTTGCTGGGTCATCTTACCAATTTAAGTAGTTCTACAAAACACAAATCTAAACTCCTGCATTGTAGGGTGTGGTATCTGATGTGACTAGGGCTTAAGACTGTCCCCAGGCCACAGACCACTTGGAATCTGGGGTCTATTTGGGTTTCTTTCAGAGTGGAAAAACACACAGTGGGGATTCCAGCATATGCACATAAATCTTGTCAGTTAAATATAGAATAATCGGAATCGTCAGGGAGTAAAAATACTCCACTTTTTATTGTAAACACCATAAAACATGGTAAATACCTAAGTTTTATAGTAAAACCTAAGTCCTGCCATCCCTTCCCAGCACCCATTTCACTCTCTTTTTAGGCATTTGGATTTCTTTGCAGCGTAAATTCTATTCTTAGTAATACTCCTTCCCTGTTCTTCCCTAAGTATGTATGAAATACTCATTCATATACTCAGAGAAGCCCTACCCACTGAGTTTTGCTAACAACTTCCCAACTAAGAGTGGTTTTATGTCTCAATTTTTGTGCTTCATTACAGAATTCCAGTCTGATTTCTTAATCTTTGTTGAAGTGGAAAGGTGTGTTTGTTTGTTTGTTTATTTGGTTTTTTTTTTGGGGGGGAGGGGGGTGTGTTTGGTAGGTTTCCACTGGATGGTGAGAAAAAGGAACTTTAGGAACAGAAAAGGGCATAAGGTAATTTTCTAGGTAGTCTTCCTGGTCTATGAGTCAAGGTAGCATATGCTTTTTGTAGCTGAACTCCTAACAGTACAAATCTCTTGCATTCACAGAAAGCTGGATTCCTTTCTACCCATATCACATTTGAAAACACTGCCAAAGATTTAACAAAAATGCTTTTGGTCACATAGGCCAAGTTAAAAGACTGTACTTGCAGCCCACCCACTGGGATACAAAAGGGCAATGATTTGAACTCCCATGCAGGTAATGTGTGACCACAGAGGGTGAACTATTTGGAAGATAACCTCAGCTACAGTAAGAGAAAGAACAATGAAGATAATGGAAAAGAAACAGCTATAATAACCATCTGCAAGCACACATGGCCTCTACTTCAGCACCCATAAAACTTAAAATGATAAAAGAAAAGGAAATTGTTTGCGAAATAGCAAAGACTACTTTATAAACTTTTCTTCTTATGCTCTTCTAGGGTTGCCCTCTTTCTGGTATTTGGAATGCTGTGTGTACTAGTGTTTAGTGTGGATAGAGGTATATTCTAGGAAAGTCTTTCCTTCACTCCCCCTTCTGCCTTGTATGTGCACACATTGTTTCAGAGTGTACCTAAGGTGCCAGCAGTATTGTCCTGCCCACCAAAACAGTTTGCACTGCCTGGGCTACATACCCTGCCCCTTAGCAGGGTACAAGGTCAGCCCTAGCTCCGTCTGCATGGCTGCACAAAGCAACAATGCCATTTGAAATAAGGGAAGAAATCCAATCATGATCACTGTGACTTCCCTAGACTAGGCTTAATTTTGCCTTTTAGTGACCAGCATAGCTTTGGGCTGTCAATAGTTTTATAGCTACTACAAGTCCCTTAAGTGAGAGCATGGTTTTACTGCCTTTTTATTGCAATGCAATGCCAAATTACAAGTATGTGTCCCTCCTAAGGCTTATTTCCCTCCCAGAGTGGTACTAAGGCTTTCCTTCAAACTGGACTGGGTCCCAAGCCCAAACTATGGTGCAGACTCAACACAGTCTTGGGAGAACCAAGAGGTGCTGCAGCTGAGAGCTGCTCAATGGACCCACAAGGACATTGAGACAAAGGACAACCTGCAGCAGCCTTAAATTTCCTTATGAATTTCATGGAACTAAACCAAGGCATTTGCTAAGAGTCATTTGTGCCTTTGAAATTCATGTTGAGTTTTGCAAACTTTTAGTCATTTTGGGAAGAGCTGAGCTGAATGCCCATCCAAGTCACACTGCATGAGCTATTTCTCTCCTAGGAGAACAACAGTGTGTACTCCATAACTTTTAGCTGCAGATTGGTCTTTAGCCTAGACATGAGACTTGCATAAATTCAGAGGTCACCAATTGTTATGGCTTTATCAAGAACCTTATTAGTGATCATTAAAAATAATCTTGCTTAGAAGGAGACTGCTATGGGCAAAGCCCATCTTTTCTATTTATTTTATGACTATTAATGTTTTTTTTAATGTTTATACATTAGTGCAAGGAACAGTGTTAGCATAATTCTAGTGTAAAATAAAACCAGCTGTATCCATTATAAGTGCATTACTGCCAGGAACTGTAAATATGTTTATGCCTGATAGCCTTCTGACTCAATAATATCCTGCTATCTCTGTTGGGCAGGCAAGTTTTTAAACCAAGAAAAGACAGGTTATGATTTTCATAACCAAACTGTGTTTCTTTTTGAGGTATATTATCTAAATTCAAATTTTAAGAAGGTCATTAAAAAAATCTGCCTGTGATTTTAAAGGAGAACAAAGTGGTGGCAAGAAGGTATGATGTGCACTAAGAAGAAGTTATTCCTCCCAGATATACACATACGCAGACAAACCCTGCCATATCATACCATACAAACAATTTTAATTGTGTAGTTACAGTCAATAACCACTCCTAGTCAGAACATTTCTGCATAAAGAAAATTGTGATACACTTATAAAAACAGCCAGCTGTAACAAAATAACTGGTGTTTTCATAGCAATAAACTCATAAAAAAGAAATACACCTTTATACAGAAAATTTATACAGCTGTAGCTTTAAAATTGATTGTAAACCAAAGGAAGACACATTGCAAACATCAATTATTTTCACATTAATTGCATAAGTTTCTAAGGTGATCTATTAGTTTTATTTACCTAAGCTTATTTGCATGATAGTAAAAATTGCATACAACAATAAGAGTGAAGCTTATAGTATGAATTGCTTGGATAACATAGAGCACTTTTTATAGGCAACTGTGTAAAGCACATTTTCTCTATTTAAAACTTTTAAGACACTTTGTTTTACTGCCCATCAAAATACATTTATAAATAGAAAAAAAATCAGTATGGTAACAAGAGAAGCAATATTACATTTAACGGAAACTTCCAAAAAAATTAATTACAACATGATGCTGCAGGATCTACAAATAAATAATGAGGACTAAATTGTGTTTCACATTTTCTTTTTCATTTTCTCTAAAACCATGTAACAATGAGAATGGAAAAAAAAAATACAGTGACCTTTATTTCCAAAAGAAAACAAATCTGAATTACGGCAGTGCCATATAATACAAGGCATTTGTTGGCATATGTTATCTTTAAACTGCATTCCACAGTCTATAGTTCTTTTGTAACATACAATAGAACAAGAGTAACAAACTCTTTTTATTTTATTTTTTTAAATAAATGTGATTTTTCAAAGATCAAGTGTGGAGTGCTACAGTAATAATTAAAAAACAAGAACAAAACAGAAACGAAAAAACAGTAAATCACAAAAGTTGTAATGCTTGTCTGAAGGCTCCAGAATCAAAATCACTGGTATCATGCTTATTGGGTACACTCACAGTGTATCCAGTGAACACAAATTAATATCAAACAATCCTCAACGCTTCATCTGTTGCTGCGAAGCAGTTTGTAAAACAGAGTAAAACATCTAGTGCAGTCTGCATTATCCTTTTTTTCAACTTTTGTGCAAGTTTTGGAAGATTCATTGGCCAAACAATGAATAATAAGGGTTTTTGACACAACGCAAGATGGAATTTTCATTTCATTAGTAAATACCAGCGGCACTGTTGAAAGAAAATAATACTTTTAAATCAGTCTTTCAATTCAGCATTAATCTCTGTGTTCCCTTCTACTGATAACTCTTCTTCTAGTTTAACTGAAAAAAGCGTGTTTGCATTTTTGTCTTGGATGCTGTCTTCTAAATCCTTGAGCAGCTCTTCTTCCTTGTATTCTGCAACATCCACCTCCAAACCAGAATTGTCCTTCAGCTTCCCATGGTGCTTGAGATAATATCGCTGGTTCTGAAAGAACTTGATAATGGTGTACTTGGGCAGATCAAGCTGAGCAGAGAGAGTCTGGATTGCTTCTTCATCTGGATACAGGCCTACATCTTGTATGAAACTCTGTAGGATCCCGAGGGCCTCAACAGAAATCTTTGTTCGCGGTCGGGGTTTCTGACGATTTTCATCCTCAGATTCAGCTGGTGATGCTACTGTCGGTTGCCTTGGGGGTAGTCTGGGACCTGGCTGTTGTTGCTGTTGCTGCTGCTGTTGTTGCTGTTGCTGCTGCTGCTGCTGCAAGACAAAGAACAGCGTTTTTTTGTACATGTATTCTTGTTCATATTTTGTTACTGAGAAAATCCTGGGGAGGGAGCGGGGGCGAAGATATTGCAGAGCTACAAATAAAGGCCTAGTAAGTTTAAAGAACAAAAAGGAAGGGAAAAAAGAAAGAACAAAAAGAACACCGTAGGTTTGCCGGACCAAAAGCACCGATGATACAGCGTCGGTGCAGTTTAGCTGACAAATTTTAATGAACATGTTCCATGAGTCAAGTGCAGACAAGACAGAATGCTAAGGAGGTGACATAGTATAGGATTAACTTGACCAGCTTAGCCAGAACTGTAGCAAGGACAAAGTGAGAAAAGTGCCAGATGAGGGCAAACATGCCGGAGCTCTGCCAGCAACGGCAGCTGCTGCCCAAAAACAAGGGCTGCAAATCTCTAGCAATAGCTAGACGAAGGGACTGGGGAGTCAGGGGGAAGGAGAGAGTTTTAGCTCCTTAGGTACAGAAATATCTCACTGCTGATCTGACCTCAGCACGCACTGAAGTCTTGTTGAACTTGTGAACATTACGACAGAATGTGCTGGCTGGAAGCGCCTAACGTGACGCTGTCAAACCCAGCCTCGGCAAGGACAAAGGGATCTGGAGGGAAGAAATCTGTATTTCCCCTTCTGAATCTGACCTCTCTTGCCTGTGGTCTCTGAGCAGACCTGCAGTGCCCATATCCCAACAAATAAACAGCTACAGACCTATTTACCTGCCTCTGTGTTTGTGCTGGGGATTGTTTAGTTAATATTTATAAAGCACTAAGATGCAAAGCTCTAAATAAGTTGCACTATTATTATTAGAAGGGAACATGCTGCATTCCAAAAACTCAGGCAATAAAAATGAGCCAATATGCACATCAGAAGAATAAGATAAAGCAAATCATGATGTAAATAATTAACAAGAGCTTAAAATGAAGTTTTGCAAGCATGGATTCAGAAACATTCTTAAAAGGTGAGGCACCAAGCCCTAGGGACAGAAATGTTTTTCCCATCTACCACCAGAGTACAGTACACTATAAGATCATGTTTAAAATCAAAAGTAAATTTATCAGCTACTGTTTGTGTTGACAATTCTTTTGCTGCATAGCACAGGAAGCACTGGTTAGTATGATATTTTGGATCAGCAAATTTCTTGTCATATGGTACAAACCACCAGTTATTATTAAAAACAACCACAGCAAAACAAGCAGTTGCTATCACTGCATTTTATTTCCCTTTGAGAGTCTCCCTTCAACAATTTGCTATGTTTTGGTAGTGATTTCCAGGCTTCTAGCAGCAGTTCTTTGAGACCTTAAGAAGCACAAAATGCTGTACAAATGGTATAAATATTGGAGGGATTATAATTCTGTCCACTTCATAGGGACTCCTGTGGTTGTGGAGACTTTGCACAGACCTCCATAACCAGTTTAGAAGACACGGCTTTAAGTGATCTTCATGTTTTAAGATATGACACAAATACCCTGGAATTAGGGCTCCCTCCTCATCCCTATTCAGGTCTTTTCATGTTTTATGGTCTGTGAGCAGTCCCATTCAAGGCTCCAGTCCTGAAGAGATTCAAGACTACTCTCAGCACATTAAATTCTTACAAGACTGGAGGCTTTGTATATACAGTTTGAAAACTTGTGTCTGACCCACATATTTATGCATCTACAACAATTACCATGTAGAAGAGTGGAGACAAAACTCAGGCCCAATCTCCAAATCCTTACTCATACAAGTCCTATTAAGAGATTACAATGCAACTGCTTATGTGAATAATATTTATGAGATCAAACACACAATTTTTATCAACAAGGCAAGAAAATCTAAGTAAGTGGCATAGTGGTTGAATGTTTATACTGTGCATAAGCTTCTCCTTTTATCCCCTTAAGAAGCGATTTTATTAAAAACAATGTACATTTTCAAACAAGTGCTGTTTTATTACTTAATATAGATCTTTCTCTCTCTTTTTGCTAAATCAAACAGCAAGTTTCCAGGCTTTCACAATTATTTTAGTACTTGATATCCTAAGGGATTGTCTTATTCAGTTTGCTTTATCTTTAATATACACTCGTGTTGTTTCTGGCTGTGAGATAACTCTATCCTTCCTAGCTTTGTAAATGTTTTTCTGTATAGGTAATACAAGTGATACACAGGGTCTCAGCTGAGGTTGGGGAAGCATGGGGTAATATCTGCCCTTTAAGAAGGAGCAGTTACAAGGCTGACCTCAGGCCTTTTGTGAGAAGCGATTAAAGAGTCGCCAGCTCAGAGAGACATCAGTCCCCACTGACAACCTGGGCTGCACAGCTTAGCACAACAGCCAGCTCCGCTCCCGGCTGGCAGCGCCTGTGCCAGCCAAACGGGTGCCTGCAGCTCCTGGAGGAGGCCCTGCTGGGGCTGCCCTGAAGCAGAGGGCAGCTTTTCCAAGCCTCATGGTGTGGGTCTTTTGTCCCTCCTGTCTCTCCCTGACATGGAGCCCTTGTGCCAGCTCACCTGAGGAGCAGCACCCAGCCAAGGTCCAGCGGTCAGCAGGCCTGGTAGGAAAGCGCCTCTATGCTCTCCTTTCCCAAGGGTGGTGGGAGAGGGGCTCTGAAGGAGAAACAAACAAATATTGACTCGCCCCAGTCTCAGCTGGGGTTAAAATGGGATGAGGAATCCCCTTCCCTTCACTCCTGCCCAGGACCAGCCGCCACTGCTGAGCGCCCTTGCTTAGTTTCCGAACAGCGGCGGCACAAGGTCCTCCTGCTCTGTCGGGCAGACCTTTGACAGCGGTGCCACAGGGCCCTGCCTGCTGGTGCTGGTGCGTGTCCAGCCAGGCACAGGCGGCACAGGCTCCCTGCCTGCCCCCGCTGCCAGCACACACGTTCCCCGGCAGCTGAGCCGCAGCCAGAGCTGCGGGTGGCCGCGCGGGCTCCTTTGAACCCGGTGTGGACACAGTGCTCTTATCTTGCACCGGGAGACCTGCGCTTAGCCTGGCCGGGAGGGAAGAAACACTAATTTCCTTTGCTCCGTTTAAAGCTTTATTTACTTTGCGCTCTGCGGGATTGGCCAAGGTAAACTAACCTGAATCTGTTCTGCTGGCACATGGATAATGTGGGAAGGCCTGTCACCATGGTGATGAACTGCATTGCTTTCTTGTTCATAAATGGCATCGCGTTCAGGCTGAGGAAGACTGAGGAACCTTCGGATCATGGAGAGATTCTCCCAGAGGGTCCTGTTCTCTGGTGATGGATCTTCTTTCCAACGTAACAGCTCACAGAGCCATCCCTTGAAGATAAAACCAGCAAAACATTAGGGGTTTTTGGTCACACTTCAAGGGGCAAAAGGAGGGAAATCTATACTTTAGAGGTGCTGCATTCTCTCATGCTCTCACCTGATCGAAAGGGCTTTCACTGCACAGACTAGGCTTAAAGCAAACACCAATACACTGAGAGGCTGCCCAGCCATTTTACAGACCTTACCAACCACAGGCGTTTTGGAAAGCACCTTCCCCTTGGTCTCACACCACAGCGCTGCTGTTTGTTTGCTTGGCTGAAGGGCTGCCTAATGTAAATCACAGCAGTAGAGGAATGTCCTAATATCCTTTCAAAATACAGGAATCCTATGATGATGCACTCAAGAGATAACTTCTTAATTTCTGCTAAAAGAAGAGGTTGCTCTGCAGGTGAACTTATTTGAAATTATACATAACTGTTTCCAGATTGTCCTCATAGACCCAGAAAAAAACCAGTCTCTCAGTTTTACATACAGGATTATTAGGGGTTGGGGGGAAGGAAGATGTGCTCTAGCTTCTGATACACCCTTTATACATTCCCACATCAAGGACAGCAAGGTGCCTAAGAGTCTTTGGGATACATAATATGAAGCTGGCGACAGAATCCTCTGCAAGAACTGAAGCAGTTGCTAATTTGCTTCCGAAAGAGACATATGAGTTCATCACAAAAATTTAATGTTTCCTTACACCTTCTTAAAATTTAATTGAGGAATTTTTTTTGTAACTGTGCATTGGTAGTTCTAAAAGAGGAATGCAAACCCTCTAGCTAGGACAGTGTGCATCAGCAGAAATTTTCTAATATATTAAAATTTAGGAACAAAATATTACATGTATAAAACATGCATATTTCCTTTTATTTTAGCTTCAAGGATCTGTTTTCAAAAATAGGTCCATGCAGTTTTATTTCTTAATGCTGTAGGAAAGATAATGTGACATTTTATTGAATCAACAAATAATATAAATGTACAGAAGCTTTTAGATCCTTTTTATATGTACCGGTGATTAATGATTTATCCTGACTGGTTTACTAACAGATACAATAGACATATAGATATGTATTTTTTTGAAGATACTCATAGCTAATAGTTAATGAATGCAGTGTAAAAATATTGCCACAACAGGAAGAGTAAAAGTAAACAAATAATGTTAATGCATTCATATTGTATATGAAAATATTTAGTGAGGTGTGTATTAAAATTTGAAGTATATTTGCTTGGATATAAGTGAAAAACTGAACAAATGACACAGAAGAAAATGCCCCCAAGAATCTATCAAAATGACAAATGTTACAGAGATGGAGGTAGCAGAGCTGAAAAAGCAAAAATTTAAATGGGGCCAAAATCTGCCAGGTGCTCACAAGGTGTGCTAGGGAGGGAGTGGAGACAGGGGACAGCAGGGGCAGCAGAAGGGTTCCCCTACACCCTAGGGATGGAGCATACGCTATTGCTTGACCATGCACTAAGTGGGGATGCTAGATATTGCCCCAAGGTTCAGCAAGGTGACTTGGAAATGCAGCCAAATGCCTTCAGGCTGACCACACAGCCTGTCCTGGCTGGAATCATATGGCATGTTTTCAAAACAGTAGCAAGGGTCTCTGGAATCTCACTGGAATGTATTAGCAGGGTGAGCTCTCCCTGCCCCTAACAAAACCAACATGTTGCTCATAGCTCTCTGCTCACCTTGCACCCACGGGGATGCTGAGTGCTGGGTTACACTCAACAGCAGCGTTTGCTTATTGCAGTGAGTCAAGAGTGGTGCAAAGACAGCTTGTTGGGAACAGAGGAGAGAAGGTGATGAAGAGAAACCAATCTAGATCTTTTAACTGAAAAGCAGTAACAAAATTCTTAATTAAAAACCCCAAAGCCACAAACCATCCCATGCCAAAGCGTAAAAATTGTCCTTTGGTTGTCTAGAATCTGCACTGCTTTGCACTGAAACTGCTGGATCTCTTTTTAACAGTGGTGAAACAAAGAGCAGAGCTGTCTATCATGGCAGTTTGGTGGAAGGAAAAAAAAAAAAAGACAAGACAACTTGTCTCCACCCATGACACCTCCCCAAGGCATACACAGAGGCTGGGAAAGAAGTTGCACCATGCATTTACAAAGTGCACATGTTTTGTCTGCTGACCATGGGAATCACAGGGTTTGGTTTTTTCTTAAAAATGCAGTAGAAACCCTTTATAATTAAAAAATATTCAGTAGAAAAAAAATTCCTAGGCAATACCATTTTGTGTTGATTAAATATATTTCACAACAGTTTTTGTTAACTAAGAAATACTTTCTGCCCTTAGTGTCTTTTCTGTTTCCCTATTAAAATAAGGTCAGACCTTATTTTTATTAACTACTGATAGCTAACACTGTATTTCCAATATTTTTTTCTCAATTTTTGCGCTGAAATAATACTTCTAATTCCTTATCTAAAATTATTTGATGAATTGTAACCTGAAACATGTCTCTGCTAGCCTTTCAGGGATTTTGAGATAATGAAGACAGATACTTCTGACAGGGAACACAGAAAAGATTACTGTTCTACTAAAATGTCTCTACTACACCAGGCACATTTTTAAAGAAGTAGACACACTCTGATGAAACATTTGGTGGAAAACATGGAAAGAAACAACTGAATTCTTTTACAATTACAAGGATAGAACCAATTTTTTGGTCTTCATGGTTTATTTCTGTACATATTTATGAAAGTTGATCTCACCAGTGTTCTCAGAAGAGACAGTGGATGGACAGTAAGAGAGACTGTAGGGGCTTACTTTGCTAAGAGAGTAAGAACTTTATACCAATGTACTTTCTTTTGGTTCAAGATAAATAAAAATAGAAGTATTTAATTTAGTTTCTTGTTCATTCTGTACATGAAATAAAGCTCATTCATAAAAGTCACATACATGAGAAAGTATGAAATGTTTTTGCAAAATTTAGGAAATCATCTGGACTTTTCTAATGGTTAATTTAAGTTCTGTAAAATTTATAAGTTTTGTTTCCATTTGATCTAAAACAGTATGAAGTGCTGCAGATAATGCAGTTGAATTTACAAGTGAATGTAGCAGGGCTGGTTTTTCTCCTTCCATGCTTTTTTAAGTCTAGAGCATTTTCTGCCTAGTTTCCTTTTTTTCTTGTCTTTATAGTTTTACAGGAAGTGGAAATGACCACAAAATAATAAGGAAATATTTATAAATCAGATTTGATCATGACCATTTTATACAGCATATATAGTACATTGTTAAGAAAAGAGCATTAAAATAATGAAGTTGATACATTTATGCAGGAAGGCAAACTCCCCAAAAACTCTGCAATGACATTGGGAACAACCTTGATTTTAAAACAGAGTAAATTTGCCAGGCAACATTACACTGAATATAAAGAGAGTACAAAGCAAAATATAAACATTAGCCACATGTAAATATGTTTGGAGAACTTTCAGGATGTTACTACTTTTCAAACTGACAAAGTTTAATTTGACACCTTCTGTTCTAAAACCTTTGTTTCTATTCAAAATCACGCCTTTAGCTGCTATCAATCACTATGCTCTCCCTATTACTTAAAATACTGGCATGGGCCCTGGATAAGCTGAAAATGCCATGCAGATGAATTCTGAGATAATATGTTCAAACCTGTTATATACAACACAAATCCTGTAAAGTTATGTATTGTAAACCTACATTTATTGGGAACTAAAAGTCTTAAATCCATCTGCTACAAAGAAAATACTGTTATGCACTTTCAAGTAACCAAGTACCATCTGCAAAGGTCTTGCTACAGTAAGCAAGAAAATGGTGAAAAAAAAAAAAGATGCTAAACCTAAGATATTTAAAATAAATAAGAGTCTTCTGTCTGGTTTTCTGATAGGGATTTAGTAAAGAAACACAAGACATTAGAGGAAAAAAAACCTGTGAAAGCCGAACTGCCAAACTATTGCAGGAAAAGCGCAAAGAGGATAACTGCCAAACTTGGGCTCTGCAATACCCATGAGCATGCTTATGTTAAAGAAAGCATCTATGCATTTTATCTGTACATCCAAATTCTATTCTTTTCAGTTAGACCTCTGCTCTGCTTAAATAAAATTTTTGCTCTTTCACATAGAGTTTTGAATAAAATATCTTCCATTCTTTATTATAGAAAGGAAAAAAAAAAATTACACCTAAGGTGTAAATACCTACCCTAATTATATGAAAGAGGTTAAGATTACAAATCATGAAAAATGTTCTCTGGCCAAAGCTTTCCAAATCAGCAACAAACACATCTAGTCTGAGAAGGGAAGGCTACAAGGTGAAGCAATTGAACTTGCTTGGTCAATTTGTTACAGTGATAATAATTTGCTAAATGATGAATATTTCTTACAGAATAACAATGCTTTCAGCATTTTTTAGAAAGGCTATAGCTTAAATCTAAGTCTGGAAAACATTTTAGAGTATCAACGTTAAGACACACTCGGGTTTTTTGTGGTTATAGTATATTTAAGATTATTTTGTATCATTCTCTAGGGCACATAGTATAATAAAAATATATGGTGTTAAAAAGAAATCAATCTAAATGGGGAGGTATTTGATACAAACATTTTAGCAGAAAGTGTGAATTGCATTTCAGCATCTACCGTGAACAAAGACTAAGTACATAATCCATTAAATAGTACTTCTAACGAAAAAAAAAAATGAGTATTGTAGACTAAACTAAAGTAGGCATTTTGAATGAGCACATTTTCAGCAACTAACTAGAAAGCTAGCAATTTATCATTCAACAAATAATTTTCTACTTTTAAAAGAATCTGTAAGTGTTACTTATGCTAATGAAGACTGTTTTTAATCTGCCCACAAACATGCTAATAGAGGGCAATTTTTTTTTATTTACAATGCTGAAGGCACTCCAGTTTATAGAACGCAGATATGAAATTACACTTGGTAAAATGGGCTCTTAATTGTCTGAGCAATCCAAATCCTTCACCTTTAACAGGAAGCTTATAGACAAAACAAAGGAAAAGAACTCACGGACTAAACTTTAAATATTGACTTTTTCCCCTTCAAAAGCCATCCAATTTGCTTTACAATCTCATTATTGTTCCAAACGGCTGCACTCATCTTAGGTACTTC
Source organism: Erithacus rubecula (assembly GCF_903797595.1). Lineage (NCBI taxonomy): Eukaryota > Metazoa > Chordata > Aves > Passeriformes > Muscicapidae > Erithacus > Erithacus rubecula. The sequence continues at coordinate 35,158,463 of NC_136689.1, forward strand.
TAGTTCTTTACACAACAGATTCCACATATACAAGGGAAGAAAAAGGGCCAACACAACCAATACCATATATGCATATAGTATTAGTCTTTAGTATTAAACTTGTAAGCTGAACATTGAACAGAAAGGTTGCTTTTGGAAAAGTCATAATACTTTGAGTGAGATACATAATGGTAGCAAAGGAGTACTGAAAGCATTTTAAATTATTTACTAGGTTAAAAGGGTGAAATGGTACTTTAAATACATCAAATTTCATCATCTGGGCCATTTTTTGGTGGCAAAGTGGTATTGATCTTTCCAAATGCTTAAAATTAACTATTTCCAGAAGGTCATTATTTGATTAAAGGCATTAAAGTTGAGGGCAAGAAATGATGCACTTTGTCTTCTTTCCCATTCAAATAATCGTGTAATTTAATCAGAACTATCCCTTCATGTCCTGTAATAAAAATGTTTGTCTTAAGATATTGTTCTTTACCTAACATATTAACCTTTAAATGTTATGAAGTTCTTAAGAATAATCTCTGCTTAGAGAAGATTCTTCCATAATGCAATGAAAGGATCTCCAGCATTTAAATTGATAAGGCCAAATTTCCCCTACACATTGATTGGAAAATGCATTAAACCCTTCAACTGAGATTTCTCACAGTGTTCAACAAGATCAAAAATTCAGGGAGTTCTGAATCAGTAACCTCATACATATGGCATTGAGAAACAAAAATAAGCAAATGTCACTTCAGCACAAACAAATATGACCAATAAGTAACAATGGACACTGCTTTAATTTCTCTGGCAAATGTTGTTTGTGTTACATTTACATTATCTGAAAAAACAGAACAGTGAGAGCAGGGAACACCCGCTGCAGGGTAAGAACAGAGCATTTAATTCAAAATTCATTTTCATGCTAAGATCCCTTAAATCTGTCTCTCTGTAAAACACCTGTGCCTTCAGACGTGGGAACAAGCCTAGATGACAAGAGCAGTCCTTTTTACCCTTAGAAGTTATTCTGGAATTTCCTGCTGCAGGAAAATTTGTTCTGACTGCAGATTTATCTTTCCTAAAATACATAAAGTGTCCTGGCCAGCTTCTATGCAAAGCTGAATAGACCTAAGTGCTTCATAGAAGAACTGAAGTCTATGAAAAGAAAGGCTACAGGTATTTTTATAAAAATCTGGGAAAACTAATAGTCTACCAGACTTAGTAATTTTTTATATGGACCAAAACATTAGTTAGAGTTTATTTTAGTATATTCTTTCTGGAAATTTTAAGCACTAACTTCCTTCAGTATTCCTTCCTTCTATGTTCCTTCAATATAGTTTTGACCAATCTTAAAATCTGCAGTGAATATTCAGTACTTCGGGATTTCCCTATTTTTCTGAGAAAATTGTTCATCTTGAACTTAGGAAGCAAAAGCTCATTTTCAGCTGGTTCCAGAAGATGAGTGGAGATACCAGAATATGAACGATCTTTCTCGATATTTGGCCTAAAGTGATAATAAATGTCCCCAGAACAATGGTTGCATTAGCATTTTATTTACACTAATCAGCCTTAACTTTCAGGCTTTGAATTTGAGCACTGAAAAAGTTTGAAACCTGAAGCTGTCCTTTATCTCCAGATATTCCTGGTTCATCTATTTTACTGGCTTTCATTACTAGAACATTGAAAAGGAAAGCCAGATGTGGATTTTAAGTAAATCTGTATCCACCATCATCATAGATGAGATTTGAAACTGAAAACCCTACAACCTCACATAGCTTTTCAGAAGAAAGTTAAACTTTACTGTCAGAAAAGCCTTCCTCTGAGGAACACTGAGACAGATTATGCCATTCCTTAACTTTTTTGTCCAAACTATTATTCAGTGACACCATCTGTCTGCATGGTACCTCCACCTATTGTCTGTGTGGTGAAAAACAAATGACCAAATACTTAGCAGTGGTACACAAATTTTCAGTGATATTTTAGGGGGAAAGGATTCCTAATGTCTCTTCATCCCTCTGCCTTTTCCTCTCCCGAGCTGCAGAATTTCAAAGTTAAATACATATTTCTATTCTTGTAAACATCCAAACAATTAAATAGGAAAGGGTAACTTGCTAAAGCAACCTCTAAAATTCAATGACAAGCATCCAACAAGTACAGAAGCAAAATGATGTGGAGAGCTGCTGTGCTGCTCCCACAGCCTTGTCTGTCATACCACCCCTCTGTTTCTACACAGAGCCATGGTGAGTGGCTAAAAGCCAGTGCTTGCAAAAAAACAGCTAGATTAGTCTGAGGCTCTTACAAAACTGGTCTGTGTGCTCCCTGTGTATGAGCATTGCACACACCACCAGCTCATGGACAGAAAAGACCTAACCTGTAACTCTAAACCTGAGTGAAAATGTAAGTATCATTACTTTTTAGTGGAGTACAGAAAAAATTCAATAATCTAAATGAAGGGCTTCTCCCAAGCTTGGTTTCTCTGCTCTCAGCTTTCTTCACCTGTTCAAATGTATTTTTTTTACAGCATTGCCTTCAATTACCTAGCAATGATAGATAGGCACAAGTCCTTATCAAAACCACAATTTATATACCTTTGAAAATCTTATATAAAATGCAACTACATTTATATACAAAAAAAGAAAAAAGTAATAGAGGCAAAAAATAATGGGTGAAGATTTACTCTGCCTTCCTCTCCTCCAGATCCTTCCTCTTTCACACACACTTGATTCAATTGGCATTGTAAGCATGAGAGAACATCTGACAAAAATGAACTAAACAATAATAAAATATAAAAAAAAAAAAACCTAAAAAGAAAGAAAAACCACCTACTAATTATTAAATAAGCCAATCTTAGTCTGGTACATTACTTTTTATAGTACAGTCATATAAAATGGGTCAGTGGGTTTCACAGAGGGTGACTGATAATATATAGCCCTTTATCTTTTATTTAAGCCGAAAGAAATAGTGATTTCACTGCAATATCAATGTGTCCCTTGAAAGTAAATACAACCCTAAATTCAACCACGACCCTTAACAGCCCACATTTATTTATTCTTAAGCATGCAATCAATTTTGTATGGCAGCTATATCTGTAGTTTAGATAGAGAAGAATCTTTAATAGAAAGAGTCTGGCAATTTAAAAAAATCTTTTTTATTACTATCAGTTTACAGTGAACAGCAAATGTTTACTATTACATTGCTTAAAGAGATTTAACATTTGCTTTGGGGGGAAAGACTTTCAGTAAAAGAGCCATTAGGCCAAAGTGTCACTTTTGTAATTACTTATATGTTTACCCATCATGTTGTTATATATTTTTAAAAATATATAATTTCCCAGATGGAGTAATTTAATTTCATGGATTCTTTTCACATGTGTTTTTTCTTTCCAGAATTCATTTTGGATCAGGGGAAGATCTACCACACACTGAGGAATCACGGGCTCACAGATATTTGGACTTCATTGTAAATGCAGTTCAGCTGACAAGATATTCCAACAAGTGACATCATTCCAAAACATAGACAACTCAAATCCATTTTCAGACATCCCTTCAGATTTTCACAGCCTAACTAAAAGCTTTCATATAGATTTGAATTAAACATTTAAATATTCCAAGAAAATGTCTCTTGCAGTTTAGCTGGATTCTGTGGCTCTGTTTCACAGTGAAGAACACTTAATGCCCTGATAAAGCCAAGGGTGAGGGGAATCTTAAGGAAATTGAAAAGAAACTTTTCTCTGACTTTCCTCCAGATTTTGTTAACCACAGAAACAGTCAGAAAATTAATAATGTTCATTATCTCAAAGCAGTTAGGAAAAAAAAAATCTTTAAAATCCACACCTGTGAGAGTTCAATGCCTCCCAGAAAATGAGAAGGGAGCAGCCAGAAGCTTGTATTTCACTCATGGAAAAAGAAAGGCAGTGAAATCCTCAGAAAGCTAAAATACCCTTACTTGGAGCACAATTGCTTGCGGCAGAAACTTAAAACAATAGGAAAGCTGGATCAAAAGGGAAGCTGGAGAGATCAGATTTCTCTCTCCTGGGTGGGAACCAACACAAGAGTGCTTCCAGGTAGTTTGCCATCAGGATGAGGTCAAGAACAGCCACAAGGGAGAAGTTCCTAGAGAGAGCAGTTCTTACTGTTACAGTTTTTCTCACTGGCCAAGAAGAGTGCCAGCCCAGCTGAGTCCCAGTCCCAGCTGTATTTCCAGACAGCAGCTTCAGCAGCACCTTCTGCTCTTAAGTCAGGGACTGCATGAGCAGCACGCTTCTTCCTGCCCCAATCCCTCCTGTCCTGTTCCTCAGTGAAAAAGCTTAATCCTTTTAGCCTCTCTCCTTATACAAAATAGGAGTAGCAAATGATTTATTGGAGGTGAAGCAAACTGGCTCACATAAAGCAAAAAAAAACCAAAAACAAACAAACAAAAAAAAAAACAAAAACAAAAAACAAAAAACAAACAAACCCAAACTAATTTAAACCTTTCACAGCTTTTTTAAAAATAAGTGGTCTTACTTAAAGAGTGGAAAGTTCCTGTATCAGTAGAGCTTTCTCTTGCACATGCTATAAGTACTAAAGATGCTAAGCACCAGGCTCAGCAAAATAACCAGTCACCTGAGTAAACCCACAGATGTTATCTGATATGTGTGCAAATCTTGCTAACTTGGGGTCCAAAACTTCAGGCAGGTCTGCTAAGGGCTTCTCAGTCCAAACAACTTTGCTTTACAAAGATTCTGAAAACTACATTTATAAGCTTCTAAAATTCCATCCTGAAGTAAGGGAACATAACACTACACAGGAATAAAAATGAGATGCCCCCCGAATAACAATGTGCTTTCAGATAGAATCTGGCAGATTTGAAATTAGATAAATATTTGCAAATTGGAATTTTCCCCACTTAGCTTGCTGCGTGCCTGCTCTAGTCTATTCAATAGATGCCAACAGTTCGGGCTAATGCATAACCAAAAATCTGAAGTTTGAGTTAGAGGTTAAATTTGAAGAGAAAAAAAAATTGATGCAATGAAAATTAGGAACAGCAAAATAAAAATTTATCTGGAACAAAATATTGTTTCTCACCTTGCACCTAGAAATCCTGCAACATTTCTTCAGGTGTAATGTGTTTTGAATTACACAGTTTAACACTGAGGGACAAAACACACATCTGTTATTTCTCACTCCTGCCTTTGCCCAGCAGCCCTTCACCTGATCTGTAATTGGTCACTCCTTTAACAAATTGCTTCTCGGACTGTTACTGTATATTTGTGTTTGCACAAGATGCCTTTATTCTTTGCAGTTACATATTTAGCAGCTCTCGGTTTTCAGCAGGAATTCTACCCTGTCATTTCCTGTTTAGTTACGGGTTGAGCTCGCTTTTGTTTTCTGTGCTGTTTACTTGGTACCCTGCTTCCCCCACAGCCAGGAACCACAGGCTGCTTGCTAACTCCTCAGCCTCCTCCTCGCCTCTGCCACCACAGCTTTGTTTTCTTTCATGCCCCTAGTTAACACTCATAGAACTCACTCAAACTTTTCCCATTTTTATTAATAGTTAAAACACTGATATATTCAATCTTCAAAAGCCTCCTGAATCAGTGATCTGCTCATTGCACAAGCAACCTGAGAAATCAAGAGTAGTATGGCTCTTTTCCTGGCTAAATCTGGGTCACCACACAGAGAAAGGAATGATGCTTCACCCTCAAAGTCAGCAGTGCTGGTGACCAGTCCAGCAAAGGCCAAGGGCATGGGGGGCCCACACTGTGCCCCAGACAAAAAGGAATACATGTACAAAATTGTGGTGAGTATGCCTGGGGTGGGATTCCAGCAGGCAGGGAACAGGGGTAGGACAGGATAAAGAGGCAGATGGAGCAAGAGTGGGTGGTGAGGGTATTTAAGGGACAGGAAGGGGTGGGAAAAGTCCAAGGAAAACTAAGAGATGAGCCATACTGAGAGGAATAAGAGAAGGTGGTGAGATAAAAACAAAACAGAAGGTGAGGGTATAGAAAGCAGGAAGAGAGATTAAGAAAATCCATCCTGCCAGAAACAGCACCTCTTGTCAGGCAGACAGCAGGTGCTGCCTGGGGAAGAGCTGATTCACACATCTGGAGTGTAGAATCAGAACACCTCTACCTAAGAGAGAAAAACTAAAAATAAAAGACTCAGTGGAGGTGGGAGAGGGTGCCATACTTTCTTCTTTTGGCAATCCAGTGCTTCCCAACTGCATGACATTTTTTGAATAGCTTTCTGGAGAAATGAGTGCTGTATTTCCAGATCTTTGCAAGAATCTTGACAGTTCATTTCAGCATTGCCTCGTCCAATATGAGCCCTTCCTGTCCTCCTCTTCATCTTACTTCAGACTTATTTTTGTGATATCTGCAGCCACAGCACTCCCAGGGCTTTGGCTGCACCTCCAGAATATGATTTTCACTTTTTTTGGGGGCCTGAACAGATCCTAGGGGAGTCAGTAACAGAGATGGCCCTGCCATGCAGTGAGGCACACCGATGGCACACCTGCACCAACCAACTCAGCTCTGAGGAACTAATAATGCAGTCAGTAATGCAGTCCGTAGCTGCTGGCCGACTGGTATGAGCATGGGTCTTTAACCTTGTCTGCAGCAGCCTGGGGGGCCATCTACACATCCAAATTTCCTGCCACAAACTGCACCTTTAGTGGCTTTCAAAACCTGTCCTGTTCATCTTCATGTGAATGACTTTGAACACTGAGTCTTAGCACTCTGACTCTTGCACTTTCAATATTGCCACTGCACCACAAATCACTACCAATGATAAAACAACCTCATACTAAAGCTACCTTTTTTTTGCTTGTTTGGATTTTTTTTTTTTTTTTAAACCTCCCTTGGATGCCTTATTACAGATTAGATTTGATGAATTTCTATCCAGAGCACTGCACCACTTCTCCCACCTGACAATACCTGGAACAGCTTTCGGAGAATCTGCTCAGTTCCATTCTGCACACTTAAATTTTTTTTCCTTGCTGCAAAAATTGTTTTAGAGTCTTATAATTAAAACTTTCTATCAAAATAGCATAATTTTTTTTTTTTCTGTGTGTAGGAAAACTAGCCAACTGTGATCTACTAAAGAGTAGATGATTTTAAAAAAACACCTTACTGATGGCTGTTTAATTAGGGAAAGCTTCATAGTCTACCTGAAAAAATATTTATGGAAAAAAAAGCAAAACAATTTACAGAAATTTCTAATTTCATAAAAAGTGTTTTCATAAGAAAATGTTTAATTTTTCATGATCTGTTTTCAAAAAAAATGGGAGCATTTTAATAATAAATATTTTCATTTTCCATTTGCCAAAATTTCTAAACACTTTGAGGGTTCTTTTTTAAAAAGAATCTTTTCCCCAAAGGAAGAGGTACAGGGAAGGGTTAGCAAGAATACAAAATCTATGGTGAAAAACTTTGGCAGAAAATTTTATTTCTGCTAAATTTATGTAGCAGTGAAGACTATGTTTTTTGGTTAGAAGCTCTTCTTAAAGCGAGGTGTTTGCTGGCATGTTATTTTGAAAACCAGCACAGTAGGGTGACTTCTTTAATAAATGGGCAGAAACCCCTAAGATTAGAAAGTCTCAGAGTGAGTGAAACCCCTGTGCGGTATCTGATTTCTTTGCCAAAACAGGGAAGGTTTTTAATAAAGGTCAGGGAGAAATAATCTCCAAAGACAGAAATGTCTCTCCCCTCTGTATGTTTACTCTTTTATTTCACCCCTTTACAGCTAAAGGCAGACCTTAACATACACACGCACACACAAAAGGAAACAACAACCAAAGAGGAGGGGGAAAAAAAAAAAAAAAGCCTGAAATTTTAGTTACACCACATGTGGTTTTCATTTGTGAAAAATGAACAAGCTGTTTGTGGTTAAACTGTCTAATCTGCTGTTATCAATCTAGCACTGCATTCAAGATTTACAGGATACATCAGCTTCTGTGCCACATTAGCTGTAAAAGGGAGAGGGGGTGGGAGGAAAAAGGAGGAGGAGAGAGTTTATCCTGAGGAATAATATTTCCAATGCAGCCACACTCACACTACATCTGGTTGTGCTGGTAGCGGCAGTTAAATTGAAATATTTCACAGCGTGTGTCAGAAACATGCAGAATGGTAATTATGACAGATCTGATTAAGCCTGAGTGCCACTAGCTCCCTGGCCAGCTCCGGTTGTGCAGGTGTGACCTTGTGCGTGCCTGCGTGTGTAAATAAAATTAATTACAAGCGAGAGGGCGAAGGCTTCGGTGACATCACAAAGCGGAGAAACTCCCAAGGGGGAGACCTAATGGAATATTTTCCCTCAGTCTAATAATACAGTTCATATTGACTTGAGGTAATTAGTGGGATCATTAAAGCAGTTTTCCCGGCGTATTTGGCTGCCTGATCAGATTAGTGAAAATGTTCTTCAGAACAAGCCCTGTGTGGTCTGCCAGAGAAGGAGGAAATAAAAAGCAACAAAGCATATTTTGGAATGATAAGCAGCGCTGGACTTTTTGCATGGCATTTTCCAGGGCCAGTCCCGGGAGCCTGGGTGCCTGACTCTCCTGACCAGCTCAATTTTCATCCCAGGTGCACATGCTCCTGCTGCACCGAGGAATCACCTGAGACTTTTTAATTTTTGTTCCTCTGTACTTCAAAACTATGCCATCCCTACCCCTTGATGCTTAAAAAAATCAGATAAAAGGCTTGTGGGAGTGCAAGCCCTAGAAGAAATACATTAAGATAACTGGGGGAAGGAAGAAGAATAAATACATGATCAGCTCCTCCCCACCTCTCCCCAAAAGTCTAACAGAGGACAGAAGGACTAGTTCGAGAATCAGTAATATTTTCATTTCCTAATGAGCTTACCCTAGCAGAAGAAAAAGGGGGGAAAAAAAGCAAAAAGTTTAACTATGATATAAAGTCTTCCACAGTAACAGAACACAGAGCCCTAATCAAGAAATGGACCATTTGTTTAAAAACAGTCTATTGAGCATGCTCTACCTTGCAAATGGAATATGCCAAGCTCTGTCACAGATGGCAAGCTTTGACAGTTCCCATCCGTAGCGTCGATACTCGACAGTTCAGCACAAGATCAGTGACATTCTGTCTCATTAGAGCCACGCTAATTATCACAGCTAGTTTCAGGGGAAACCATGTGTTGCAATGGTCAATTTGAAGGAGTCTGTGCATCAACAAACTGGTAATAAGGATCAGACACCTTATTATATGACAGCATGCTGCCTATGATCTGATTTACTGAATCAGAGGTACTGAGGCAACACTGAAGCCTGATGGGTTATGGAATTGCATGTACACAATGTGTAGCTGAAATATGCTTTAAAAATAAAAGGGAGGTATATAGAAACAATACAGATAAAAAATTTAAAATGGTGAAGTTATAATATGGAGTTTTTTTCATTTGACATTAAGACATGCAGAGATGTTAGAGATCTTGTCAGCCAGTTTTATCTTTAATCAAATCATATAAGATAAATAATTCAAAATGAAAACTGTAAAATTATGGATTATGCTAAATTATAATTCATTCCATACTCTGATTTTTCAGTTTCAATAACATGTACCAAACATTCCTTATGTTGTGCCGTCTTGCTGCTTTAACATAATTTTATATTTTGTAAAGAGCTTTCTCTTCTTGGCTCTCCTTTTTCATTTGTACATTTAATGACTTAAACTTGTACTTCTCCTAGCTTCTCTCACTCATTTATGCTCTTTCCACCAGACAAAAACCATCCAACCAGAACCCCCCACTCTGCTGTTTCTGGACACCTGCGGGCCGCATCCTGCCAGGCACTCAGCGGTCCCAGCGCCTCCCAGGGATGCGCCACAGGCTGCGGCCGTGGGAGCGTTAAGCATTAACTCTCCCAACCAGAGCAGGGCAGGTGTGCACTGTATCCCTCCAGGGAGGCTCTCCTCAGGGCTCAAATACATTCTGTCTCCTGAAGCTGCTACCAGTCCTTCAAACGGCAGCATTTGAACAGCTCCTGCTGCCACCTGCCTGGCTGGGAACCTCCAGCCTCAGCCGATTTGACCCCAGGTGTAAAGCATGCTCAGGAAGCACACTTTGTCATCAGTGTGTCAACAAATCTAGCTTCTGCCTTATGTGTTGAAAGGGCTACCTGGCTCCAAGGAGCTGTTTGAAGAGGTCAATATAATCCTCTTACTAATTAAGTATTTTCCATTCTGTACCTGTTTCTTTTTTTCTTATTTCAGGTTTTAACACCTTTTTCTCCCTCTTCTACATAGATTTATGTGGGCAATTGCATGCTGTTGTGAACCACCTTGAAGGTTTTAAGGTGGTTTCTTTTCAGTGCATCTTTGTTGATTCATGAAGCTGCTGTCTATTCTTTATTAGGGGGAACCCAAGGCTCACTGAAGTCAAGCCACTCCACCAAAGCAATTCCAATAATGTGGGATATAGTCAGGATCAATGCCAGCCCTTTCTTAGGTCTATCATGATGAAGAGATAAGAGAGTCAACTAAACTCAATTTTTCTGCTTTTTCTGCCTTCTTTCTGAGAAGTAAATTTTTGAAAAAATGAAATTTCCTGAGCTTTTGACCTTTATTTCTGAGAGGAGATGTTGTAAAAGAGACTAGGACACAGGGCAGAAGAAGGACATGGCGCATTAAGGTTTTCCCCCCACCAGAAACCTGAAAACCTTTTTCCTCCAACCTGGGCAAGACAGAACACACTATGACTCTGTAACTCAGCATTTTGTGAAAGAAACAAATCAGCTCTATCTGCCAAGTTTCACAGTTTCACTGAATGACATTCCGCTTTATGGGGCAGTTCTTGATTGCATGCAAAAGCCCATCTTGCTTTCTCAGTTCACACTCTTCCTCTTGCATCCCTGCTGACACCCGATCCCACCCCGACTCCTGCTGCTCATGGCACCTCTTCAACTGCCAGAGCAATCACCCCCAGGCAACGAGGGGGGAGGAAAATAACATTAAAAAATAATAAAAATAGATGCCGTTGTGTGTTTTGCAGCTAATGTTTTCTAACTATTACCTCTGCACGAGGGTGAGGGGTTTATTTCCAGGTGCACTTGTGAAGCAGCAGATCTCAGAACACATTGTGCTTCCACCTCGCGTCTCCCTGTGCAGCATCCCTCCCTGCTCCACAGAGAACCCATTGTACACTGAGGTTCGGGGAGGGGGGGTGGGGGAGAAGAAGGTTTTTAAGCCAAGATTTAAACCCAGGAAGTGACTCAGCTGCTCTGAGGGAGACAAAGGCAGGAGAGAACTTGATGGAGAGCGGGGTGATGGGCAGAGGACCGAGCCCCCTCCTGCCCTGCAGGTTGCACCCCTCTGGGCAGCCTGAGGTGCAGTGCCCTGAGGAAACAGCTTTGGAAATAAATTTCAAGATCCCCTCCTACAGCCACATTGTTACCAGAGGGTTACTTTCGGTGATAAAAAGGTTTCTTTTCCTCCAGCTGGAAAATAGTTGAATAGATTGTTCTATATCTGCGGTAATGGCATGTTACATCTCTGTGCCAGATCCACAATAACGTGCTTGTTCAGTGTGGGAAGCTGTTTAAAAATGACTTTCCTATTAGAGTATATAGCTTAGTCTCTAGATGGAAAAAGCCAGATCAAAGATATAGCATTTATAAAACTGCTGGTTAAAAAGATAAAAGTGAGATAACAGACATCAATTTTTCACTATAAATCTCTAGGTTTACTACAACATTAAAATTTCCAGTAAAAGCAGGGTTTTATATACCTGAACTCTAATGGCCTATTCTGAAAATATTTATGTCAGGAAAAGCATGGTATTTGCATGCCAAAAGCATTTTTAGTGCCAATGTTTAGCATTCCCTTCCCATTTAACTCTTTCCCATCTACTCATGAGGGCTAGATGCTCTGCCTAGTGCCTCTCCATCAGATCTCCTCATGCACTCTCCTGGAGGAGAACACTCCGGATGCTTACAAAGGCAAAAATCAAATGCTTCTAATTAAAAAGCACTGCATAAAATACCTGCCTGATGGCTGAGGATGGAGCCTCTAGCACGGTCTGAAACCCATGATTTTACCTCCACACTTTGTACATGAAGCTACTGCTAACCGAAGCAAGAGACAGGGATGGAACAGGAAACTGAGCAACACAGCACAACAGCTCAGAAGTAACAGGTCAGAACTCTACATCACTAGATGAGGTTTCTGCAGGTATGATTAGCACTCCATTAGACCTATATTAAAATCAAAGCATGATTCTGCAAGAACCAGGTGTCTGACCTTCCTCATACAGGCATTTTCATTGGGTGAGAAGAGAGGGCATTTGGCACCTATGGGGCCATAAAGAGCTATCGGCAGGATTGATGCTGCAGAAGATTATTGATTTCACCTGTTTATTTTACTACAAATTAAACTTCTTTAGGTAAATAATGCAGGCTAGCGACCTTCAGCTGTAGTGCATGGGACTCTCAGAGGTACAGAGCTTGATATTACCTCAGTTTTTACAAACTGTAATTTCCTCAATTTAAAAAAGCTTCAGCTTAACCTGATTTTCAGCAAAGTACTGCTTTCTTCCCTGCTTCATACTAGCATGTGCAAGCCACAGCTTTTCAGGATAAGCCATAACATAAATGTAACTTCTCAAAACATAACAACATACAGAAACACTACAAGTCTCTACCTGCCTTATCTCTCAGGGCTCTTAGGTCTGGGGGTTTTGTTTGCTTGTTTATCTGTTTTTATGGAATAAAATTAGATTTCAGCATCTGTCACCATCAAGAAAAACTCATTCCTGGCTCCCACATGAGAAGATTGTAACCACTGCACAGTTACTGAACCATGATACCTTAATGATCATTACACAAATCAACTTTTTTTTCTTTTTTTTTTCCTTTTTTTAATAACAAAATTAAGAATGTGCTTTCATAATTGTTCAAATCAGACTCTCAGGTTATAAATTTAATAAAGATCCAATATGACAAAATTGTAAAAGTAATGTGTGCCACACAATTTTATGTGTGAATTCTTTTAATTTAGAGTTATTCAGGTGTGCTGATTAAATTTTAGCAAATAATACTGTTGGCATTGCCACTCTACCATTAAGAACCAACAACCTGCAAGAAGAGACAAAACACTTGGTAAACCCTTTCTACCATCCTTTTGTGTGCATTTTTCCAAAGCTCTCTTTGCAACGTAATCTAACAAAAAAACCCATGCAGGACAGACAACCTACAATAAAATCACAAGATTTTAAACATGGACATTAGTTGCTTTGCCAATCAAAGTTCTAAAACTTCTCAAAGATATGATGTATTGCAGGAATTTGAATTATAATATTTTCCTTAGCTTTTCAGTATAATCATATTAACTTTTAAAGTGTATGCTTTGAATTGAACAGGTTTTTAATTTATTCTGCAGATAGCGTATTGATCCTTAAAAATATAGAAACTTAAAAAGTATACAGAATGTATGCATTCCTGTATAGGGAAAGAATTCAGCATTTGAAGGAATGTCCCCACACCATTCAAACCCATGCAACAGACAGACCCTTTCCTTTGGGAAAGCCAACAAGCTGCCAGCAAAGTCCACAGTGAAACTTCAAGCAGACAAATCAGCACATAATGTCTCAAACAGCCCTGAAATCTCAGCCTGATCCCACGACCTCTGCCACACCAGGCCCCAGCACCCACCCAGCTGCTTTGCTGAGCATCAAGTCCACATGTGGTTGGTCCTCCACCACCCAGGAGGATTTAAAAATAAAACTGTTAATCAACACATTATTTTCTAATACGTTTCCTCCAGACTTTTCACTGCAATGAAGTGATTATCCTAGGATTTCCAGTTCCACTCTTGCCAAAGGCATTAACACAGTTCAAGGGAAGATGCTCGTTTTTTACCTTGGCGCTACCCAAATAGAAACTCCTGTAGCGCATCATTTAATAGCAATTCTGTACAAAGTGCTCTACTCAGCAGAACATTATCTGCAGTCTCCTGGCTCAGGCAAGCCCAGCCACCTTGCAGATGCTGGCTGCTTAGACATCCAATCTAATGTTGCCCCAAATCAATTTATTAAGGGGAAAAAAAATGGCAAGACCTTCCAGCAAATAACTACCTTTGTACCCTCGCAGAGCTGGTTTAGGTCACATACGGTTTTACATCACAACTCCAGACTGCACTCAGAAATTAAACAAGCTTTTATATCCAAAATAAGATAAAATCAGCAATGTTCAATTTTAACAATTTTTAAAAACAAAACTGTTAATCAACACATCATTTTCCAACATGCGTCCTTCAGACTTTTCACTATAACTTGGGTTATCTCGGGATTTCCAGTTCTGAGTATGGAACCAATGTCTCCAAATGAAGAAAATATTAGCAAGAGATCTCTCTCAAGAGAGGCTCTCTTAGAGAATATGTTTGAACAAGCCTCTTTTTTGCTTGGGAGACTTTTTTGCCCCAATAAATATTTACTTGAACCACTGTAGAGCTTCAATGAATAATCTTTTGCAATACATGTAAAAGATTGTAAATATATAATCTTTATATCATTATAATCATCATTATAATCTTTAATATATGTAGCAGTGGGGTTACTAATTAGGTTACTAGCAGTCAGCTAGTTTGAGAAGACCCAACACATCCTACTTTACCTAGAAGGTTACTTCTCCAAAGCAGCTTTCGAGTACAAATTACACTTTATCTAACTACAGACCTGAAAGCTTGCTAGACACACAAATTAGCATTGCATTGCTGAAACTGGGGAGAAAAATAACCCCTGAGAATACAGGTATGATCACCAGAGTAAAAGGGAAGAGAACTATGTGTTTGGTGTTGTTTTCTGTACTTAGTAGCAAAGTTTGTACAAGAATCTAAATTTTTTACAATTGCTCAAATAGACCTGCACGGCATCCTCTAGAAGCATTCAGGCTTCATTTTGATTACCTGTCCCTTTGAAAGTCAGCATTGGAAGAGCTGACCCACCCAGAAATTTTAAGGCTTTGCAATTCAATAAATATACTATCACACAAATCAGATCAGCACAAAATTATATGGGCTGATAGACTGGCTTCATACCTTCGTTTTACAGAAGACTGCAGTGGAAAGGAGAAGGTGCAGAAAACGGACAGTTCTCTAACCTCAAGATTTGACATGTAAATAAAGACATCTGAAGAGCGCACAGGTTGGGAGCTGCTGTAACATTCTATCATAATTAGAAACATTTCAAGAGCTCTGTAATTTCCAATCAAAATTACAGTAATTTCCGATATACAAGCCATGATTCATGACAGAATTTTTACATTCCATGGGAGATTATAGTGGCCTGATGTATGACACACTGAGTACAGCACTAACATAAACAATTCAGTTTAATGTTTAAACAGCACTTGGTGTTTAGAATCCCACAATAAAAGAAACATATTATTGTTGAAATTATCACTTTGACAGTGATTGAAGGGTAGGCAGGCATGTGGCCTATAAAGCTATAATTTTTACAGTCCACAGCTTGAGTTTAATCATTTTGATACAACATTTCCAAAATATCCCTTTAAGTGCTCCTTACACCATATAACTTAAGAGACAACATCCTTTCTGTACAATGAAGTGAACTCCAAAATGTGAACAGCACAGAAGTCAAAAGTTAAAGACTTGTTAAAAAGAAAATCAGCACCAAAATGCTGACAGCCCAAGAAACATCAGTCTAACTGAGCTTCACTAGCTTTCCTTGGAAGATGCTGAATTTTTCTATGAAGTAATTTTAGAAGAGCAAAGAAATAGTGATTAAGTGGATTTAATACTCAATATAATATGAAAATTCAACATTGCAACCACTGGTGTCTTTGGATTTCCTTCAAGCATTTGAACCCTAGCTTTTCCTATTTTTCTATGTATTTTTCCTTTACTTGTTGAGTACATACTCACTTAAATCAATGTTTTCGCATACTCCAGTGATCTTTCTCAGATCATTTATGATAATCACACCCAACAAGTGCCTGCTGATTTCCCTCTTGCCACTACACTTGACAGAAAACCTTCAGTTAAAGAAAACAGAATAGGAAACCACAAAACAAAGCCTTAAAACTGAACATGCAACATATATGTATGCACACAAGCAGGTAACCAAGCAGACATTGTGTTCCACAAAAGTATACATTTTTTCTCACCTTGAACAAGAGTAATTTTTTGAGGCATTTTCTTTTTTTTTTTTTTTTTTGGGTCCTTTTTTAGGGTTTTTTTTTTGACAATCCACCTCTCATGCAGTCTCACCAGTGAGTCTGACTAAATAGTTTTATGCAAAAAACCAGCACCCCAGTGTTCCTCATTCCAGCACATGTAATTGCAAAACACCAAAGCCTCGAGGTGAATTTGGCAGCAATACCCACCCAGATCTTGACCACAGCTTTTGCCACGTCCAGCTAAGAACTGATGAACCTGATCCCTTCTGAGCCACGCCAAGACCCATGGGCACACAGGGAAGGTGTCTGGCTGGTGGGGAAAAGGGAGTGAGGAAGCTGCTTCTCTGCCCTGCCTGGTCCAGGGCAACCAGAGGCTACCTCCAGACTCAGCAAGGAGCTCTGAGTTCTTGTATTGGGCTGATACACTGACACAACTACTCATTTTAATGCACATAGAAACTGATCTGGGGGAGTAACTGCACAGGACACGGAGCTCTTTGAGCCCTGGGAGCTTTACCTGGCTTTTGGTTGCCGCAACCTTCGCAAACAGTGCTTGGGACACCTTAGCTCTCTTCATTTCCTGCTGAATCTCATCATAAATGGAAGCATTAATGTTCATGGAATTGTTTTCTGGTTTTCCATTCCTCTCTGTAGCAATAGTAGCAGTTTTGACCTAGAAAATATGAGACATTTTTCATTATGAAAAAAGTTATTTTCCTCTCTTTCCCTCCCTAAGCAGCTTCCCTTTGCATTTAATTCCTTTTATCCAATCTTTCTCCGATATTCTTTCAGAATTTTGCAGAATAAACATTATAAATTATCCACGGTTCAAGCAACTGGGAAACAGGAAAATTCAGTGCATTGTAACAGGTGAATGCATCTGAAATATGAGTTACCATTAATAGACCATTGCAAATTTTAATGTCATAAATTAGGTGGAAACCTGTCAGTCTTTTAGAGACCTGTGAATCCTTACATGATTTCTTTGCCCCACACAAATTAAATGAAATTTGTAACTGCAACATAAAAGAATCTCTAATGAAACAGCAATCTGACAGATATATCTTGATTCATGTCTTATGCTCAGTACAGTCAAATGCATGATAATGTTGTAAAGTTGTGGCTTTAGATTGAATTTTTAAAAAAATTATCAGTTTAGTTCTTAAGCTGTTTTTAAGAGACAGTTTAGAATAATGCATACTTTAACCACTCCTTCATGAAACCAAGATAGGACTTTCTTAAAGCTACTGATTCTAGTTGTATTTCACTTACATACATCAAGTATTTGTTCTTCTTGCAGTCCAGATTAAATAAACACCAAACATGTAAACAAGACAGAATGATTACAGTACCACCTTTATGCTGCATCTGCAGCACTAAGGAAAACAACAAAAAAATACATCAGTAGCGACATGATGTGCAGGAGACTATCCTTTCCTTCATCCTCTGGAAATGATGGAAGTGATGTTTCAACACCAAGCATCATCCCACCAAGGTTAGACTGCAGTTTCTGCAATATCAGTTGAGAGGTACAAAAAATCAGCAGGTACTCAGCTTATCCTACAATATTCTCAGTAGTTAAGGACATAGTCTGTCTTTAGCAGTTACTCTTGCAAGGCTTGCTCAAGATTAGTGGACCTAATGGGCTACAAATCCTAAAGTGGATCAGAGGAAAGGAAAACTGGATTTCTGCCAAGAACCCACAAGGTGATGGTGCAAGCGAAATCAAACCTTAAGATTTCAATTCAAACCTACTGATTCATACTGAGATTATTGAGAGATGAATTAATTTAATTATTTTGAAGTTATACATCTAGTTAAAGACAGTCATTCAGCCTAACATTAAACAGCACAAAGCCTGGCACTTCCAGAAGATGATTCAGTCTACTCTTAAGTACGTCTAAACCCACACTTTCACTATCAGTTTAATCCAGACCAAGTCAGCATCTTCCTGTGCTCTGAAGTCCCTTGAGGTTCAAAAGGAAATCATGAAAACATGATAATTCATCTTCTAATCTCACTCTCTACGAGCTCTCATATGTCACAGGTCTCACGACATGGGATTTGAAGGCTTTGAAAGAGAGATGTACTTAGGCAAATCAGCAGCCCATTTTTTCCTAGAAATGCCATGCTCAGTTCATGTTAGCTATCATCCACAGTGCTTTTAATATAAAGTAATCTGGCCCAGAAACTGGGAGTACATGCCACTTTTGCTAAGACTCATTTGTCCATCAGGCTTTTCAGGAACTGTGCTAACAAACACTCATTAACTACAAGGGGCAAAATTCTAGCAAGACCAAGGTGTCCACAGGCACTTCCCCTTGCCCCCATTCTGACAGGCATTAGAACTGTCTGGTGTCTGAAAACAAGGGTCCTAAGTAAAAACAGAAATGAAGAAAATCCCAGAATGTGGCATACAGTTATCATGTGATTTTTTCCATCTGAAAACAGTACTTTGAAGCCATGCCCTTTTTTGCAGTGCAACATTTTACCAGTGGCATTGCAGCAGAGGATGGCCAAGCTGGACCAAAGGCTGCTCAGAAACATTTGAGGCACCTGGCAGCAGGCAATGAGGAGCAGCACCATGAAACTCTCTCCTTCCAACAGCAGAGCAGGAAAAGTTATGCCTCACACCAGACAAATTAGTGCAGGCCTGCAAGAGCAGGTGCATTTCCTGAACATAAATTTAAAAATACAAAACCATTGGTAATTTTCTAACCTTTAAACAAGAAAATAACTGACAACTGGTGGGGATGTTAAACATACAACTGAAGACAGACTTATCTGTGTGCATGTAAAAATCAGCCTAAGCTAAATTAGAGAATGAAAAAGTGATGGCTTTGTCAACATGCCTTCTTGAACCTTGGGTTTAAATTTTGGAAAACAAATTTCAGTCCTTCCCCCCAAAAATAATTTTAACTTGTAACTAATCTTTGAAGGACCCAAGGGGAAGATGAGAAGATGAAGGTATTCAGCTAGCATACATAAGTCTTTTGGGAAGGAAATACTTTGCTCTTGTGATCTTGATCAAAATGTGTCTCTTCTGTAAGCACACTGTCTTTTTGATTGCTACTGAGCTTCAAAAGATAGCTTCATGCTGTAGCAGTACTTCATAGATCACTTAACAGAGCTGTGAACACCCAGATCATCAAAAACCATCACACACCATGCTGCAGACATAATTTAAACTATGCTACTCAGTCCACACTTTTCAATGTCCAATTTAATAAGGATATGCATTTAACCCAAGGGAATTAATGAAAATCCTCATTCTGGTTTGCAAATCACATCTATCTTTATACAGGTTCAATAAATTCAACAGCATCTAATATGTCACCAAAGTTAAAACAAACAAACAAATTCCTATTGCCTTCTGTTGATATTTAATTAGGGAACACTAATTGAATTCAGAAAACACTAATATCTGCATCAAAAAGCAGTATTAGCCCAAAGATCTTCTGGGGAATAAAGTCTTAAAGTTATAAAATGATGCGTTTGGGGATTACCAGGGGTTGTGGTTTGCAGTCACACCCTCTCCATCTCAAATTCACTTGACTGGCCAAATATAAAAATTCTCTTCCTGTCTCTTAATAGTTTCTCTTCAAAGATCAGGTATAGACTCTGATTGATCTAGATGGACTATTGGTCTGCTCTGGTCTGATGAATTCCATGCAATAATGCCAATTACCCTCTTGGAGAATATCCATACATAAAACTGTTTCATCATTTATACATAAGCAAGCATCTAGGCTGTCGTGTTGAATTTAGAATTGAGTTCAAGACAGAGGCTGTTTGAAGCTGGGTTGGAAAAACACCCTCCTCCTCAAAAAAATCCAACAGAAAACAAAAAAGCTCTTAATGGTGCAACTTCAGGACTTGGGTGAGGAGGTGGAAAAAGTATTCACTTGGGAGAGAAAAACAAAACAAAACATAATCTCTCATCTCATCCACACTTAAGCACAACCTCCCACCCCACCCACAGCTACAGCCACATTTTCTGTTTAGGAAAGAAACTATAGATCAGCTAATTTTTTTTTTTTTTTTTTTTTTTTTTCACAGTAACCAAATTTTGCAAATACTAACTGAAGAGGGAAGCATTATTTTACAAATGTAACACACTGAGAATCAGGAATTCATTTGGCCATCTTCCTATCACAAATCAATCTAGTCTTCTAAGAATACTTGAAAAAAAATAACACATCCATCTCCTCCTGGCCTACCCAGATATATCTTCTCATCAAATGAGACTGATTACAGCAGCAAGAAGTTTTGGATTAATTCAATATTCCTAAAAAAAGGGTAAGTTGTCGTAGAAGGAATAACCAGTATGAAGAGGTTTTCACAAACATGGAAGCTCACTCCTTCCCATTGAAACTGAAACAAAAAAAAAAATTTATATAACACATTCTCATAAGTACTGTTTTAGCTTGGGAACAAAAATCTTCTTTAATCCTGGTTTAGCTTTTAATATTACATTGTACATTAAAATTCATAAAGTAGTTCATTCCAGGCAAAACAAACTACTTTTCAGTTCTGCTCTGCAAATAGCAGAGGAGGTACAATAAATGCTGTTGCTTTCAGAACAGCTTTTATCAGGACAAGGTTTACTACTCCATTATTACAGTGGCGCCTGCAAGTGCAGTTATAGTTAAGTGTCAGGGTTTCCATTAACTCTCCTCCATGGTGGTTTTTGCGGGGGTAGGAGGAAAGGATTGCATTTATTATTTTGTTCATTTTACTTTTGTTAAAGTGCAACTTGGCACAAAGTTTATCAACCTAAATCTCAAATTTTGCCGACGTAAAAGTTTTGCTGGTGGTGATACATGGCACATACACATGGGACTAGGACTCCACCATAAAGGTTCATGGAAGCTGGTGTTATCCAGAGCTCCCTGCAATGGAGATTCACTGGTCCTCATACACCATCAAAGCAGTGGTCCCCTAGACACCAATCTTTCAAGAATAACATCATATCTCTGAGACTCAATGCACTATTGCTTTAACATGAAGAAACTGTAATTTATCTGCACTCAGAGAGAGGCCAAGATTGCATTTATGAGATGAAGGTTTTGGTCAATGAGTACCTAGAACCATGACTCATGCAAGATTTGTGGCTACTTCTTAAAACATTGCCTTGTTAAAATAATATTAATCTCTTGATATTACACATACTCTATTTTTACACAGGATCATGATGGACCTCACGGGTTAACACAAATTTTCTTTGGGGAATATGGGTGATAAGAAAGACTTCTTCCTTGGCTCTGCTAAAATGGAGACTACTTGTCCTGAGAATGAAGTGTTTATAATTGCAGGATGGCTAAAAACCTTTAAGAGAATATTTTGGAAAAGAAAATCTGTAACTTGGCCACTGTTTCCATCCTTCCCCACAAATTATAACGGGGGGGGGAGCCATCTTCCCCCCACTTCCCAAACTGCCCTGATGAGACATAAAGGACACCCCTAGCACCTCAATATTCTCTAAAGTATCCTCAGATTCTCTCATTTCCACATAGCATGCAATAGTCATTCTCTCAACTTGATCTAGGAATACCTCAGAGCTTCTGTGGGGAAATCTGCAAGGCTAAGGTGTTGAAGAGCAGGGGGGAAATTATTACAAGAAATAGAACATGAAAAGACCTTTTCCCTTCCTTCTAGACTGCAGAGGTTAAACGAGTCTCCATGCAGTACCTACCTGATGGAGATGCTAACACTTATAAACTCCAGTGCCCCAGGAACTAGCCTGACAGACAGACCTCTGCCCCAGGGGTGGCAACTCGAACCATGTCCAAGGGAAAAATCCTTGTGTACGCCGTCTCCTTGTGCTCAGCCCACCAGTGTGGAAGATAGTAGCAGAACTTTACAACTTGGCCAGCTTAAAGGGCTACACACACATCCCAAAAGCTCATGCATTAGAGACTAATGATTTCAAATTAAATAAAAAAAGTAAGATTTTGCATTTTGTTTAAGTCAGAGAGAAAGGAAGAAGTAAGGGGGACAAAGAACTTCTTAAAGGATTTCAAAAAAGAATTGGAAACAATCCAGATACATTAGCTCAAGTAGCAACTACTAAGAATGCTGTAAAAATGAGATAAATTCAACACTGTTCCTTCTAACTCAGGCACCAGGGTTTATGCTTGGTGAGTTCCTACTATCCAATCAGACCTCCAAGGTCACACTTTCTGTTTTTGCATACAACAGAATGCAAAATTTGCATAGAACAAGCTCAGCTGCTAAATGGTTAAGTCTGCTCTACTGTCTGGCCACCAGTTGGCAACACAAAAATGCAAAATAGATCCTTTTCAGGATGTTTATTTTCACATCCTTCCGAAACTGATAACTTGCAATTGCAAAATAAACCTTCATGTGTGGCATATTAGCTCCCATTTTTCATGGTTTCATAGTTTAATTGTTTCAAATGTTACACTGGTCTAAAGATTTAATATTAAATATGTTGGCTCTTGCGTAAATTCTGTTGTCAGGATAAACGGTTGGTTTTCTCTTTCTATGGTTATCCGGAAAGCTCATAGTCAAGCTGGAAAAATATTTTTCTGTATTCCTGCAAAGCAATCTTTAAATAATTGCTTATAATAAATACAGTAGTAAGGATGATTGTAGTTTTATTTCCTTAGTATCAAATATTCAATAAACTGTGGACATTTTGGGGGCGGTATCACAGTAGCAGTTTGCATTAAAAAAAGTGCAGTATCCTGACTGTAATTTATTTCTGCTGTGACTTGTAAAGTTATACTTGCCAGTGTTACAACTAGGGCAATTTCACTATTATTTCAAGCATCAAGTATTGTAGTTATCTTACCAACACAGATATGTCAATTTTCAAACTTAGGACTCTAAGCACTTTGCAGCAGGTGAAAAGTGCTTCAGATGTTTATATCGAGGAATTCTGGAAACATGTAAGAAGGTCACAAAGAATCACAACTCTGAGGTTTCTACATTCTCAATCTATTCACTAGGGAAAATGTGTGTGTTTTGCTGAATGACAGAGAATAGCACAACAATTGGAAAAATAAGTGCTTTGTTCTGTAGACCTCAAGTACTAGTCTATAAGGCTTCCTTGTAAACTTGCTTTGCTTTTGAAAAGGATTAAACAAACATATGCTGCTTCCACTTTGAACTGTCGCAATTAGGTTAACTATACTCCTGACTCACACTAAAAAAATGAAATGTAATTATGAACAAGAGCACAGTAGAGACAGATAGATTCAGCCCCCCCTTTCCACTGAATTTGGACTTACAGTATGTTTTGTCAGTTTAGAAAACCCCTAAGTCTCACTTTCTTTCTGGCTGCAAGGGATTTATACAGTTTAAAGTGTGAATTAAAACCAGTACAAGGACTACCTCCGACTTGACATCCTTCAGGAAGGTCCTGTAATTAACTCTGTTCTTTAGCTGTGAAATTGCCCAAGACCACTTGAGACAGAATGAGACATTACCTTGGCAGAAAGAGATAAGTTAAGAAGGAGGGTTAGCCTTGGCTCTGAATTACCTGGGCTGTGGGAGCAGGTACAGATATTAAAACAAACTCAAATGTTATTTTAAACACAGTTATCTCTATTTAACTATTTCCCAGTAAAGCATTACTATGTAAATAGATTTTTGTCCTTTATCTTGAAGAATATCTATAGTGGATTTTACAGACTAAACTCAGTTAATGATAACAAAACTACACTATTAGTACAGTCTGTTTTTTCTGCTAAAAATTCCTTCTCTTGTGCAAAGTACTGCAGCAGGTCAAGGCAATCTTCTCCCTCTTTTGTTATTTGTTACTTTAGTGTGGTCCTTAGTATCCATTAGCTAAAGGAGAATTAGAAAAATAACCTCTAGAGGAATTTATAGCATTCTGAATGGGTATAGAACATAGTCACAGTCGCAAGCCTATGACTGGTTAACAAAAACCTGCTGTTTTTTTCAAAAACTCACCCGTCACAAAATTCCCAAAATCTCAAATCCTTGCTTTGTTTAGTAAAACTGGACTGTGTATACAGCATGATTACCACATATCTGCAGATCAGTTTGGTTTTCCCTTGCATAGGTACAACCTTGAGCCACAGAAATGCAGAGTATTTCTGAAAATATACAGGTTTTGGAGTGAAACATTTCTTTGTGGAAATCCTGTGCATTCCTATGGCTCACATGCACCTTTTTCATGTACCTTAAAACAAGCATTAGAGTTTCCTTGATCGACACAAGGACTGCACCAGTGAATCTCTCAATCCCAATCTATCAAACTTTGCAATATTTGAATAATTGAATAAATTTTAGAGAAATCAATAAGAGTTGCATTTTAACAAATACTACATGAAGCTTCAATGAACATACCAAATCATTCAGAATGATGGATAGCAAGCCTGTTGTTTTATGAAGTTTTCTGTAGCTCAAGCTGGTGAAAGCATGCCCATCACTTTTCCCCATCACTTTAGTTTTACCTGTTTGCTTGGAAGAATAATTTTTAAGGCACTACAAGGTACTCACACTTCTGCTTTCATTCCCTCTCAGTTTAATGGTTCAAATCCTCCAAAATCCCTATCTGAAGCTATAACATTAAGAACCTAAGAATCGTAAGAAAAGATGACAGCTAAAAGCCACCATCTTCCATGCCCAGTAAAGCTTGTACCTCAATAAAGCGAGCAAAAAATTCGGTAGGAACCATAATGGCTACAATTTATCTTAAAATTAGAAAATAGGTAGTAATAAACTGCTACTATCATCCATTATATTTCTTAAATTTAATTTGCGATATGCACTGCAAGTAATGATTCTATGAGTGTCTAAAAAACTCGACAGCACAAGGCTTCCTCTTTTTCAGAAAGGTCTCACCCAGTGGGACAGTGAGAGAACACAGCAAGCCAACCCCAAAGGCAGAGAGAGTGGTTTACTTGTGGAGGCCGGCTGGGCGGTGTGCTTATGAGAGGCGCTGGGCCCATGGCAGAGGCGGCGTTCAAGCTCCTTTCCCTCTCATCCTGGTAAATTCGATCACGTTCTGCTTCTGGCAGCTGCAAGAAGTTCTGCATAGCCCGAAGGTTTACCAGCAAGGACTGCGAGGCAGTCTTGGGATCCTCTTCTTTTCGGAGGATTTCTGAGAGCAAGCCCTGTAGGGAAGGAAGAAAAAAAGAGGCTCGAGAGTTAGACTAGGTGAGGGTCTGTAAAACTGTGCTCTGAAAAGCCACTGCTCATCAGTCCTCATTCTTCTTCCCACTGGGCTTGGAATGAGAACAGCAAATGCACTATTCACCCCACATAGGATTATATTAATGGCATTTTAGGTAGCAGAGAAGAGAACCCCAATTGTACCCTTAATTTTATTAAGCACCTGTTTTAAATACAGCATAAACTGAATCTTCCTAATAGGTCTTCCTCCTTTTACTGGCTTAACTTGCCAAGACATCTTTCACAGTCCACAGACAATCACGAGACGTTAAAGATAAGTGAGATACACTGGGGGATTCTCAGGCTTCACAGGCAAAATGCATACCCAACCTTAAAAAAAGGCTTTCCACATTTCTAGCAACTTAAATAGATCTTTGAAAGGAAGTGATATTTCACAACTAATCTGAGACTATAAACTTGCAACTTTCCTAAAGTACTGCTTCACTGACTCTTTTTGTATGTCAATATTTCTTTCTAAGAATTGCATACTGGAGTTTAACAACAAGTGAGGAAACTTGTTGGATGCCCTCATGTTCCTCCTTCTTGCACCTTCCTCTCTTCATCATCAGGACAACCCTAATCCTCAAACAGTCCAACACCTGGGATATTTATATTTAATATCAACAGGTTCTTGACGTCTCTTCTCCATGCCAGATTCTCCTTTTAATATTTAAATGTCAGGCATTCAAAATGCTCTACTGTCTTGGAATAACAAGATGGTGATAAGAAGGGTAACTTGGAAAAGCAGATGTGAACTACTACTTAGAATAAATTCTGTTGCCATGCTGGGCAAGAGAGAGGACTGGCATGGGAGGCTCATACTTACAGTATAACAAGGGAACACACATGTGAATTTCAAGAAATAACATAACTCAATGTTTCTTCTCCTAAAGAACTGTTCTACATTATTCAGGATAATGGAGGGGCAGATAGAGAGAGGGAAGCAGACAATAAAAAAGCCAAAACCAAGATAGGTAATACTGAATATATCTATTCCTAAGGGGGTACAAGAGAATGATATGGCCAAGGGAATCTTTCTGGGAAGTCTGATGCCCACAGCACCTGTGGAAGTTATCACCACTTTCAAAGGTCTTATCCTACCAGGCAAAAGACCCTCAGGAAGATGCTGCTGAAAAGCCACTGTTCACAAGTAGCTGTGCTTAGACAGGACCAGGGCTCACCCAGTGTGGGTGTGAGCTCAACTTCCCTGTTGGGCAACGAAGACAGAGGCACAGATGCTACACCTTAGCCAGTGTGCTCCTGTCTGTGCCTGCATGCATAACAGGGAAATGGGATGGAAAAAGCAAACAATCTTTCCAGCATTAAGCATGAAAAATATTTCAGAGTAGGAGAATTTAAAAAAATAATCTTGGGGGATACTTTCTTACCACTTTTCTTGATCACTCCTGTTTTCTGGTATGCAGGCAGAAATTACTCAGAAGGTAAATAAATGAGTTACTGACAAATGTGGCATTTAGGTGATGTTTTAATTTTTTTCTTAATGGTTAGTCTAATAATAAATTTACTTATTAGCAAACACGGAAAATAAATTTGTTTCTGTCATTTTTTTCTACTTTTAAGTACAAACCCACAGTTACCAATGCTTATTGGTGGTAGGGTTACACAATCCACCTCAAGAAAAGGTACAAAATTATTTTGTTCTACTGGAGACAAGGCAAAGCTCTCTGCAGAGCACAGTATGTAGAGAACAGAAGAGAAAGATTTAGATTGGAAGGGACCTTTAAGATCATTGCATCCATCCATTAACCGTGCAGTGCCAAGCCCACCACTAAACCATGTCCCCAAGTGCCACATATATATGTCTTTTAAATACCTCCAGGGATGGTGATTCCATCATTTCCCTGTCTTCCTGTTCCAGTGCTGGACAACATTTTGAAGAATAATTTTTTCCTAATATCCAATCTAAACATCCCCTGACATAAACCTGAGAACACTCTCTCTTACCCTGTTGCTTGTTACTTGGTGGAACAGCCCAAAGCCCACATTGTTCATCTCCTTATAGATGGTTTAAACATGAGTGATTTCTGACTGTTTCTGTGATGGAGACACCTCTCCAAGAAAAAACAAGCAAGAAAAACTAAACTCAAGTGGACTGGCCATTGTCAGGAGAGAAGACTCTTTACAAACAGCCCCACTGTCAGCCACAGGAAATGTCCTTAAAAAATACTTTAGGCCATAATAAAAAATATTTGCTTGTATAAGCCTCAGCCACATAGTGGGCAGCTAAAAAAGGTAGAAAAGGCTATTTTTCTCATATAACTTTTCCCTCTTCAGGGAAATAAGGAAATAAAGCAAATGCTGGTGTTTTTCAGGGTTTTTTTTTAACTTTTGCTTGCATTCCCACTGCTGTGGGACACCTCTTAATGTCTTAGAAATGCCACTAAGTATTCATTCTCCTCTCTTCCCCAACCACTGTCATGGCTTTGATCTGGGAGCAGAGCAGAGCAGAGGACAGTGATGCAGAGAGAGGAGGGGAGATGACAGAGCATAGAGAAGGAAAGAAGGAGTTTGCTTCTAGGCTCTAAACCATGAAAATGAAGATGTAGTACCAGGTGCAGACAGTCTTAGAACACAGTTTGCCTGCTTGACATATTACTTCATTGCTACTCCTTCAATTTTTGAGCACAAAACTCCAGCTAAAAGTTGTTACACAGGATGTGCAATGTGAAAAATCCTAGAAAGAAAATATCAGCTCTTGCACTCTGGCCTGTGCTGATGTGCACAGATTAACTGTTCACTTTGCCAGGCTTGGACTGGTTTTCCAGGATACTGGTCTTGGTGTGATCTCCTGATATTGTACCTCAAGTTGCATAAAAACTAAGCTTGTTTTGCAAAGATATTATCAACACTGTTAGGCTAAGAGCCCTCCTCATGGTTCCTCCTTTGTATTCTTTTTGCACTGGAAATGTAAAATATTCTATTGGTAAAAAAAAAAAAAGCTTTACATGTCATCACAAGTATAATTCATTACTAATGGCACAAAAATGTTCAATAAATATTATCAAGGCTTTCAAAAGCTCATTACAAATTCTTTAAAAATGGAGATAAATTAAAGTGTCTGCCAATATGAACAAAAACACTGCCTGTCTGGCCCCCAGTTTGTCTCCTCCTTGAATGTAATCACTGATTCAAATAGATTTTTATCAGTGTGATGGAACTTCAAAGCTTCCAGAAGAAACATGCAATTTGCCCAAACCTTCCCAAAACATGCAGAACATCCCTGAACACTATCCCTCTTGGTTGCAGGGTGCTCCTATCCCATGTCCAGGTGGAAGATTATTCCCAAACTCCACCCTCAAGCCTGGAGCCTAGCCAAGTAAGTTATAAGCAGACACATTTATCTACCTCGCTTGGTAGCAAGAGGAGAGCTGTCATGATAGTGTAATAGCACCTTTTTACCTTTTATTCAATAGTGATATGGATAGTGTACTTTTTCTTAAATTACACTATGAAGAATTATATGAATACAGTGGCAATTTCTGTTATACTTAAGCAGGCAAATTTCTCTCTACCACATAATTTACAGAACTCAAATTCAATAAAACATTACATGATGGTCCATTACTGTTATCAATTTTGAATAATCCATCTTCATTTTTCATTTTACTGGAAAATAAAGTGTGCCAAAGACAAAGTGGAAGGGGGAAAAAAAAAGTAGTGCCTGAGAAGGTGGTTTGTGTAAACTAAGATTTTGTTTTACAATTACATAGAGCCGTTTAGTGCATCCAAGCATTCTCCTTCGAAATAGCAATTGCCCAGAATTTGCATGAGCACAGTCCTAAATACACAGAAGTTTTCACATATGAGAAAAGGTATTATACATGAAAGAAAGGCAGTACGTCCTGGCAGCTAATATTTTAAACAAGCATGGGGCTCAAGTAGAAATGAGGGAGAGAGAAAGTTAGAAACACTGAGAAATATTCAAAAACCTTCAGATCGAATGTTGTCACTTGTGGGAAAAAGAAAAGTATCAAAATTCAGATATGGAAAGGGAGCAAAACCATTCCTCCTTCTTTCATGCAGTCAGAGCCATAAGGTCACTATAACAGCACCTGAGTCCCTGCAGCAACCTTACAGCTGAAAGTGTGCACAAAGAGAGGCAGGCAGCCCCCAGTTCCAGCTCCAGCCACTACCATGACTAACACAATTCCCTGCTCGTCACCCCACCATGCACCAGGCTAAGCTACACCTTCGAGTCAAATGTCAGGCTGCCTGTGGGAACCCAAGCCTTTCGCCTCCTGACTCATGCTAACATTTAAAAACACACAACAGAAATGGGAGAGGAGTTTATTTATTTGTTTAGGGCTCTGAGGGCAGTTCAGCCCAACAAATGTTGATGCTGCATTTCAGCTCTAAGAACAAAACAGAGTAGAGGAGCTCCCAGTTTAACTTAACATTTGAAACAGCAGGCAGAGTGTCTGCTGATGTGGGGTGGTGGGCAAACACTTTGGGGTTTACCCCAGTGCATCATCACTGTCACCCAATGGCTGCTTGGGGCTACCCAGGGTAGCAAACTGATCACAAATACCATTTTCTGCTCTGCAAAGCACAAGAAATACTAAACTTGCTCTTTCAAGACAGTAGAGGTATCTGCACAGTGCACTGACATCAGCAAAACCAAAATATTATGTTTCTTAATTTGATGAACTGGCAACTGAAACATAAGCGTCTCAATTTACCAAAATTATTCTGGCAGACTGGTAGTCACCTTTGGACACCTTGCTTGAGGTGAAACTCAGATCTGCCAGCACAAGTACTAACTCAATAAAGTTTTCCACAGTGCACTGAAAGGAGGTGCTAACAGGATTCAACCTGTTTCTTTGCATCCAGTGAGCTGGAATCACAACTGCTGAAGGACAAGCAAAACTTCAGATCCCACTGTGCTCTGAAGACTTCCTAGAAGGACCATAGAGAGATTCCTCCTACCAAAACTGCTTCTCCTCCCTGCAACAATTGTCCTACTGTACTTGTATAGATGCGAAGCTTCATTCAAGTTACAGGTATCTGGACTTTGATTAAAGCTTACAAGGCACCTTCCTGAGAATTCAGTTTTGAAATTACCATTTGGAACTTAAGGGTAGGGGGGAAATTATTCAAGAACACATCAAAGTCACACTTTTTCTCAAGGACACGCTTCTAAGGTATAGCTAAGGGGTTTTTTTCCTGCTTTATAGATAATTAGTGAAAAAAGACACTCTAGTTTTCAGAAGTATTTTTGCTAAATCCTTGGATTGTGGAAAGATAGAAATATCTCTAGTTGACATTTTTGCAGTTAAATTAAAAAATCTTGAAAATTAGGATCAAGTGCTGAATTACCACACTATATTGGTAGAAACTTCCCACCCAAAAACCTAAATTCTGTATTGATATTGTGGAGCATAAGTCTGAAAAATAAAAGCATCTTCAACAAATTTCAAAATCCATTTTATTGCCTAAACATTAAGCTAAATCACTCTTAATTTATAGATTGCTTCCTTCCTTAACTTCTACACTGAAAGCAAATCTCTCCCCTCATCTGAGACTGTATCTTGAGACCAGGGTTTTCTTGCACAGAACTCCTAACTGATTTCAGTGAGTTCTTTTGCCTTTAGAAACTGATGGCACGATATGGTCCCTGGAGACGGCTCAAATATGCTTATGACAGTTTCAAAAATGTCAGTGGTAAGCCTGAGTTAGCTTTCTATCTCAGAAAGCAGAATATGAATTTAAACAAGCCTTTTCACTTTTCTAGCCAAAAAAAAAAAAAAAAAAAAAAAAAAAAAGCCAAAACCAGAGAAACAACTTAGGATATTACATCACTATTAGAAAATAACTCCTCAACAGCATCAGTTATTAAAGCACTATCCTAACTTTAGCTCAATGGGATGTATCCTTGAATAAGTTGTGAAGAATTCAACAATACAGCAAGCAGAACAAATTTTAAAAGTTTTTCATGTAAGAATTGCTGTACCTGTGTTTACCCTTGGATATTAGCTGTCACTGTGGGTAAAATTAACAATTTCCAGGTTTGCAAAGGTGAAATGAACCACCAAAAAACTCCTCTGTATTTCAGTAGGGCTTTGCTTCATATGAAAAGTATGCTGAGATATTTATTGGTAAAACTGAGACTGACACTCCCTAGGCTCCTAGTATTTTTCCTTTTATCTCCTTATGTTTGCCACAAAACAGAACAAATACTGCAAAATCTAACCTTGCTAACTGCAAATACTGACTTGGTTAGCAAAAATAGTTTGTAGAATGTAGGGATGCTACTCTGTGTTCTTTCAAATAGATTTGGTTGAAAATTGCAAAAATATATATGAGTATTTAATATCTCTTTAGGGGAATTGTTTTCAGTGTTCATTTTGGAGTTTCCTCCCAGTTCTGGGTCACTCTCAACACATTTAACCAAGATGGTTAATCACAAAGTCTGGGGTAGAATTTAAGTTTAAACAAATATTTAATGACATTTGTAGTAAGAAAAATACATAGCAATACATATTTTAATATATATTTAGTAATTAATTATATTAATTATATTTAGTAATTAATAATAATACTAATATTAAAGAATTTGTATTTGCACTAGAAATCTGGTTCTACAGTTGCATTCATCACATCAAAAAAACATTTCTTCCTATTCTGTCATATAAATTCAGTGTCCAGTCAGAACCAATCATTCTTGTATTTCAGCTAACAAATACTGCTTAGGCACAAAGGACAAGCCAAAAGCTGTATGCAAAACTAACTGACAAAAACTGACCACTTCAGAGGGGGGAAAGTTTAGATAAAACAATGTGCTTTTAGGTAAACCTGAGAAAGAATTAAATATAAAATAAACTTTATTTTCTGAATTACTTGCTTGGCTTTTTGTCCAGGTAAGATGGCAGCTGCAAACCACTGTAACATGAAGCTACTACTATTACTTTAATACTTTAGGGTATTAATAATTAAATTTTTAAACACTGTATTAAACAAGACTCACTTATTCGTAAATATAACAACTGACACTGCCTGGACCTAACTTAATGTAAATAATAATCCCTGCATGAGTTCATGTAACCCATGAAATTTGGTATGAAAGGCCCAGATCTTGAAAACCTCCTCTGCTGTAAAGAGGAAAGACACACACACACAGAGCCCTACAGAGAATTCACACAATGACTCCACTTTCTTTTAGCTAAAGGAGGATGTAAAATATTGTAAGGCAATAGTAATTCAGAACAATTATAAATGACATGCTGGTTCAAACCTGCTACTAGAGCATTTGAAACAGAATGTTTTATTCTCTAACAAAAATGTTTCAAGAGAAGCTCAAATTATGATTTTTTTATTATACTATAATCTACAATGGCAAATTGTTCCCCAAGTATGTGTTTTCATTTAAAAATGTGGAACCCAAAGCAACTTTACCTATGTCTTTTTAAAATATTTCTCATTTTAGAAAGTCCTATTAAAAATATCTTATTTTGTGTTATAACATACTTCTAAAATTTTGAGATCTTTTTATTTGCATCCAATATACTGACATTTCTTCCATAATTTCTGCTTGATTAAATTCCATGCAACATGGCATTAAGTTAAATTCATAGAGCAGAATAAATTATAACAGGGTTAGCTTCTAAAACAGGTGTAAAAAATAACACATTTTAGTGTTACTTATCAGCTTTGCTAGGGCTGGCTTTTTCTGCATTGAAGAGCTGAAGTATATGTTCTGACGTGGACACCGGCAAGCTCAACAACTACTGTTTTTGCAACAAACTACAAAAATACAGGAAGAGAGTAGATGATCTAGAGATAAGGCTTTTAATTTTTAATCTTTTCAGAAGCCTGAAAAGGACTTTCACTGGAAAATAATAAAATGCAAGTACAGATAAAAGACCATCGCCAGTACACCTGTGAAAGAAGACAGGTTGTTTAGTGTGTTTAAGGTACAACTCTACAACACAAAAGGCAAGCTGTTGGGTCATTTTGTGAATGGCTCTGCATAGGGCTGTTCATTTCCTTTACTGGGAAATTCAGCTATTCATATGCCATCAAAACTGGAGAGGAACCATGCTTCCTGCAGGAACAACGGATAGTTCCATCAGTAATGTATCAACATGGACAGTGATCCTTCAAGGAAGCATGGTTCCTTCAGAGGAGCTAAGTGGCGGGGCAGAAATGAGAAGACAGAAGACATTAATTACTAATTAGTGAGAGAAAGAAGGGACTCTTAGACTTTGAAAAAAAAAAAAAAAGAAAAAAGAGGACTGACCTGAGTTCGGTTAAAAGCCACACGTGCAAATACTGCCTGTGAGATTCCTGCTCGTTTCAATTCATCACGGACCCACTGGTAGATTTCGGAAGACACCTCTGTGTTCGTTGAGACCTGCTGCTCCAACGGCTTGTTCATGGATCTACTGACAGGAGGAGGGTGGTTCAAGTACTGTTGGTTTAAGGACTGCTGGGCTAGAAGTCTGTTCACTGCATACTGCTGGTTCAGCAACTGGGCCATTACCAGCTGCTGATTTACCAGCTGAGGGCTAATGGGAGTAGATACAAGTCCAGGGTGCAGGTTTGGAAGTGGGGTCCGAACTGATGGTTGACTACCATGAGAAAGCTGAACAGGAGATGGAGGCTGTTCGGCTGTGTTCCCTGGGACTGGCTGCTGACCGAAGTTGACATGGTTGGCACCTTGCTGGGATAGTTCAGAAAGGCTATCCATCTCAACTACAGCAGAAAAGAAACATTGAAAAGGCCAACATCAGACTGAAAATCACAAACTTTACTGTCCTCACAAGACATGCTAATAAAAATAAACAAATTTAAAATGGTGCAACGCAACCCAACCGTGAGTGGGTTGCTGCGACCCACAGTAACAGACACAGGGGACTTCAGACAAAGCAGTCACCAGCTAGAGATGGGGCAAAGACAAGAGACAAAAACCCACTCTGTGCTGCAGATGATGCAGGTGAAACAGCAAGTGTATCTGTGCAAAGGGTAGGGAGGGCTGTTGTGGGAAAACATGTCCCAGCCAGAGAGAGAGAAGCCCTGGTGATGGGTTTTGCTCCTCCCATGAGGTCCCTGCCATGACATCTGCAGTTCTCAGCCACTGGAAATCTGTAACAAGCAGGGTGAGGTGCAGACCTCCCCATGCTCTGCTAATTTCTAGATGCTGTATCAATTGTATGGGACTGCTAGGAACTAGTATAATTTATGTAAATTACACAGATGGGCTGCTTTATCTTGCAACCATGTATGCATGGTTTTTTTCAGTGACTTGCAACATGGTTGAATTTTTTTCTTATATTAACTCATCTGTCTTTGACACACCCTCCTTTTCAAATAACAGCACAGTTTTTTAAACTACAAGAGTTCTTCCAGTTCCCCTCTTGTGCATGATTAAACAATGTAAAATAATTTTAGGTTGATATAAAGGAGTCTCCTTTTTATCAGCATTAGTAACTTCTTTTATTCTAAAGCTTTCACAGCTCTGGTCTGGAAATACCCTTAAGAAAATAAGATTTATTTAAAAACCAAAAGTCCAGTATTTTCACAAAAGTGTAGCATTTTTTTTTCTTATATTATTAAGGCTTTACTTTTTTTTTAATGCAGTGTCTGAGGTTGTCACAGTAATTATGATCTTTACTAACAGTCATCAGTGCAAGACCACCCTTTCCTCCACAAGGATTGAAGCTGGATGAAGAAATCACCACTTGGCTTCCCACCTACATCCCCATCTTTCTCTCCTGTCCTATCATGGGCAGAAATTCGATAAATAAAAAGCAAGCCAGTTGATTTGCAGAGATCTGGTGTCCATAGCCTGGATCAATACCCAAGCAGAGGCCCTGCTACTCCTCATACAGGTGGCTTTGGGGGCAATGCTGCCTCTTCTGCCAGCAAGAATACACACACATTTTCTACTTGCTGGCTTCACTGACTCCAAGTCAATGGAAGATGAACCTGTCTTGGCAGACCCTATAAGTAAAATTTTGCATGGGTTGCCCCATGCAGGAGCACTGCTGCAAAGGACATGGGGGAGACTGCTGTGGAAAGGTCACTCTCCCCATGTGGTCACTTTGCTGCCTCACACATGCACCACCTGGAACCAAGTAAAGTCTTCCCACTAAATTTGGTGGTCTCAGAAGAAGGGTTCTGTGTTGCATAGAAGGTACAAAGTAGATTAAGGAAAGAAGCTGCTTTTTTTCACTCAGGGAAAGTAGAGATCAACCCAAGTGGGCCATTCACTCGGAACAGTAATTCAAGCAATTATCACAAAAGTGATGCATTGTCTTCATTACAGCCTTAAGCTATAAAAGGCAAGGAACCCGTTTTGGTAGATGAATGATTTTGCTTCAAATACTGAAAGCTAAGTCAAGCTCAAAATTCAATCCAAATTGAGGTCCTATTTCTCCATTCTGTTGAAATCTACGTAGAAATTTTCTGACATAAAGTCTCCAAAATTATGTGAGCAGATTTAAAAAAGATAAAAGGTATCATAGAATTTATAGATTTTTTCCTCCAATAATTTACTTGTGCTTACTACAAGAAGCAAACAATTGCCTCAACAATATTTTAAAATTAATTGAAATTAGGGTCTCAAGGTTAGAGAAAGATATTAATTTCTAAAAAATAACAGCATTCTTGCTGGAAGGCAGTGATAGCTGTAGAAGCCTGTTTCTTTAAATATACATTAGCCAGAGTAAGAAAAAAGTACATACATTAAAAAATCAGTTCGTCACAGTTCCAGGAACAGGTTTTCTAAACAATTATTCTGGGTGGTAGAAGATCTCTAGATTTACAGAATGACAGCTTTACATCTCTGGCAACCCAAGTCAGCTTGGCTGTTTCAATAGCAAATATTTATTTAAATGAATTCTTTCACTATATATGTACTTTCTACATCTACTCATCAAAAGCATCCTAAACTTATCATGAAGGGAACTGGCTTCTTATATGACTGTGACAGACCTCAATGTGACACATAATGGTATGTAACCACCATCAAGGCAATTTTTTTTTTTTGCTTACCCATCATATCTTTTGCCTTCTTGAAATGTTTATACCACCTTCCAAATTCCTGACATTTTGCTGCTGAGACATTTGCATAGTAAGTGCTGTTCACAATGGAAGAAATCATACTCTGTGTGAAAAGGGGAGAAGAAAAAAAAATCTGTAATACAGAGCAGTACAAGTCAAAGCACAAATTATTTCAATTGTTGAACCATTATATTTTTAAAGTTTGAGAACCATATTGCATTTTAAATCCAATCATCCAAAGCCTTTTAAAAAACTCATTAATTGGGCATGAAAACAAACCAAGGTATATTGTAAATGGGAGCAAAAATAGCAGATGTACTAAGGGAAGAACAAAGTTATCGACCAAGAAACATCATGCAATGGGATGGGCTCTGGACAGAAGATGCTAACCTTGAAAGTGAATTTTGTTCATCCTATTTCTGCTTTTAAATTTGATTGACCCTTCACATACCCAGACAGGCATACAATTCCTACACTGCCTTTACAAATGCAAGCAGTGACCCATGTTACCCACATCCAGTTGCTCTGTGCCTCTTATCACAGAGTAGATGCCAAAAAACGATAGGATAAAACTTTATCTGAATGACCTTTGAACAGGATAAAATATGGGGTTTATAGTAGAATAAAATATGTATCTAATAACCCAAAATGAACCCAGCCTTGTTTTTCCTAAACAGGGTATTTTAAGTGATTTGCAAAAACAGGCTTATGAAAAGCTTATTGTCATGTCTAATTCTGTAACTGAATATTAGCTGTAAAATAGACCAAAGGAAAATCGAGATGATTTTTTTCTCAAAGGTTCTCGAGATAT
Source organism: Erithacus rubecula (assembly GCF_903797595.1). Lineage (NCBI taxonomy): Eukaryota > Metazoa > Chordata > Aves > Passeriformes > Muscicapidae > Erithacus > Erithacus rubecula. The sequence goes on from NC_136689.1 coordinate 35,195,562, forward strand.
CAGATAGCTACAGTGAGAAATTTACCTTCTGCTCAGTTATGACCAGTTTTAAAATAGTAGAATTTACAATGCATAAAACTTTCAGTTCCAGTACATTCTTTTACAAATCAATTAAAACTAAGCCTTGCAAAATGAGATAATGCTCCAATTTGAAAATTATACTCAGTGTATGATGTATAAACAACAAAATTAGCAAATATAATTTCAACAGACTGAACTTTGCCACCCTTTAAATTTCTATGTGGAAAGTAGTTACTTTTGGCTTAACTACAAGAATTGTCCAGTGTATCAAAACAGCAATGACAGTCTAGAAGACAAAGCCTTGATTATTACATTTCTTCACTATTCAGCATGTAACATTTAGATATATTTGTGCTGTCTTAAGAATAATTTAGAGCATCAACCCTTTGTTACACCAACTGCAATAGCCACTGGAAGGAAGATTCTGAAGTAAATATACAATAAATGCTGCTCTAAGTCTTCTTTTAAAAGCCTAGTTCAGTTTCTGACTAAACCTAACTTCATTATTGATCTTAGTGAAGTTCATTATAACCATTTTTTAAGGTATTACTCAGTAGCAAGCTGTTTGTGGAGGCTCAGAACTGCTAGAGTGAGGCAGCATTATTTATGTGCCAAATGTGGATATCCCCTACTCACCAGGCAGGTATTTTAATGTTTCTCCAAATCACCAAAATTCTTGCTATTTCCGAAACTAGCTAGAAGCCTTTTCACTTTCTAAAAGGAAAGTGAAATTTTACAGACTACCACAAGCCTAGACTGAATGACCAGAACCAAGCTCAACTAAACCCAATTTCAACTTCCAGTATAACAACAGTATACTTAATGTCTAATATTTACAAAATTATCTTTGAGCCCTTTTATAGATGAAACCATCTTAAACATGGGCACATGGTACATAAGGTATGATTTTAAAAGTCCTGTGGATGTGAAATGGCAAATTATATGACTGCACAGACTACTTGTAGAAACTGCAGATCTGTATGGGCAAAATGGGGAACTGCACCTGTCAGAGCCCATCATCCCCAGCTCATGTGTATTTTGTCAATGTCATTTAGACTTCAAAGTGGGTTTCTCTTCCTTTATGTTCTCCTGCCCAACTAACTTAAAGTATGAAAACATGTATATTAATTTTAGTAAATTACCTATTACTGAGCATGTTTGTCTAAGATTTCCTAGTGCTCCCTTCCATGTCATTTTGCAAAAACTATACACAAATGACATGGCAGTTTGCAACACATCCCCTGCTTCTTCAGGAATAAATTTAATGAAGTTACTATACAACCAAATAGGGGACTGGTCTGTTTAAGAAACACTGCTGAGAATTTTAGCTTCTCTGACACAATGTGAATTTCAAGCTTTGATGGCTAACACTGCAATGTTACTCCTGCTATTCAAAGTAGATTAAAAAAAAAAAAAAAAAAAAGACAGACATTATAAACACATTTTAAAATGAAAATTATCCTGCATTTTCTTTGAGAACACTTGAATGTTTGCATGAAGTGATATTACCTACGCTAAGAATCCTCATCAGGAGGAATCAATGATTTATTTACTAATTCACTGAAGGCAAAATTTTACAAGCCAGATAAAATATTATTACCTTGTTAACTCAGAAAATATCTTGACAACACTGAATTTCATTGTTTCTATGTGTTATTTATTATCATCAAACGTGCAGTCACATCAGTGCAGAGAGATGAACTTGGCTATAGAAATTTCCTATTGCTACAGAATTCCTGTACATTTTAATGCCAATCTATATATATAAATGTCTGGTATGCTTATGGCCTAAAATTTAAGATTAACCCCATGAGTCAGTGGTCTTCAGAGATTCACTATCTAAACTGAAGGCATATTGAAGCTTTTCATACTACCTGGGTCATTACACTTGAGGAGTTTCCTATGTCTTAAATTACCAATAATCAAAATTATTGTATTTGAAGCACATCATATCCTGGTACTACTGCACATATCCTCCTTATCTGTGAGGCACAGAGGCAGATGCCTTCCACTCACAAAGATGAATATAAATATATCATACAAATATTCAAATGCATCACATGCATCACTCATAATCAGATTTCTTTTTCACATGTTGCAAAGAAAATTGAGAGAATGCAAAAACTGGTCACAGATATGCAATCTTAACTTATCTGCCTGTAGTTTATCCATGAAAGTCAGCTGTGAGCCTTCAAGATCTCAAATTTCCCTCTTTCCCCTGTCCCATGTTTCCCTCCCCCCAACCACATCACTTGCAGTCGTGTTCTGAGAGTCGGGAGATCTCATCTGAAATGGTGCCACCTTCACAGAAATCCCACTATTCTGGAATGATACCATCTGCTGCAGCCCAAGTGCTCTTTTTTTAGCCAAATAAGTTAATTATAATTAGGCATCCAACAACTGTGTGAAGGTAGGGGTAGAATTTGTTCTGAGGTTCAGCTGAGGTTCACCCAGCGTAGATTGAACCAAATCCCATTTTCTCTGGAAGATTAAATACCAGAGATTAAATACCAGACACCATCTTTTTCTCAAAGAAGTTGGGGAACTCCCTAGGGAAATATCATAGATCTCAAGCAGGAGTTGTTTCATATGCCCATCAAACAAAACCCAGTAAAATGGTAGCATCAGACACCTTTTGTTTTGTGCCAGAATCTAACGCAAGGTGCATCCTGCAAGATACGGGAAGGACCCGAGCCTTTCATGCCGGCTCGTTGCTGCAGCCACCGCTGCAGGTGCTTCAAGGGAGGCATTTCTGAGTCATTGCCTCTAACACTGCTCTTCAACCAGGTGAAGTGTTGCTCGATCATCGCTAAAAGTATACTGTTGTCCTTTTTGCAAAACAACAAAAACAATGTTAATCAGGTTAATTCAATCATCTAAACCAAAACTGTTCATGCTTTTCTGCCAAATCAACCAACCACAGCAAAATCTGTTATCAGTGATTGCTCAGCTTCCAGTCAAAAAAGCTTTTAACCCCCACAGTCCCAAAACTTCCCCTAAATAACCTTAAAATTATTTTTATATGGGCGGAATAAGGTTGTTTTCATGCCTCATGAAGGGGTACTTGGGCAGCAGTATTTACACAGAGCAAATACATGCTAACAGACTTAGCAGAGAGCAACAGACACAGCAGCTTGCTAGAACAACTCGGCTGAATTAGATATCAGGGATTCCTTTGCAAATTAAACATTTTTCTCAAAAGAAGCACTGTAACCAAAACTTATTTAGGCCTTCCAGGTTGTTTAACTAGGAAAAAAAAATCTGAGCTTTTTTGCAACTCATTCATTGGTGTTTAAAGCTTCAAGCCTGCTCAGTGAAAGGGGCAAGGGCTGCAACAACTTATTTACACAATTATCTAAATACGATTAAACAGCTGATGGACAAATATTAAACTGGAAAATGTATAGTCATTTCAGCTTAATGTAATCCCCTTTCTGTAAACACCCAAGACGATTTTTTTTCAACCAGAACAGTCCTGACATCTCATAAGCCTAAGGGTGAATAGCAAGAGATTGTTTTTGATAGTTATAAATATTCAAAAGACATGCAGACCATCTGCTTTCATAATACAGGTAAAGCAAGACTGAAATGGTGACTGCTGTATAAAAATGGTTCTTTTAACAAAGTCTTCCTCTCCTCGAAAACTATAAAGACAGATGTCAAAAACTGTTTACACAGGGTAATCAGGAGCGTGCAAAATGTAATATTCCTTTTACACACAGTGCTTGCTAAAGAGATTTTTTTTTCTTTTTCTTCCCATCTGTGTGTTGCAACACATTTCTACAAGTTAAAAACATTTTTTCAAACAGAGATCTCATGAATACCCAAAAACATGCTATCTGGTTTCTGAATGCTAATTAATTTCAACTAAGGAATCTGATTTTTTTTTTTCTGTAGAAAGGAATGCATGCTTTTGAAATGGAGTACTTCAACAATGACAGACACTGAAAACAGAACACCCCACAAGTTTAATTTTGCACTAGTTTGACACTGGCTATTTCCACAACTGTTTTACATTCAAACCTGCATCTGCTAAATCTGGCTATAAGACAGGCAGCAACTATCCTCTCACTTTTCAAATGAGATTTTATTTACATTTTACTATTTATCAAGGTTTTCAGTATAAAGGCTTGTAACAACATAATGGTTTTGTAAAGTGATAAGTTGAAGATACCTCATCATACAGGCAGAGTATGAACAGTGCTGCCCATAAACCCTACAGTCAATTTTCAGAGCTGAAACACTAATCTTGACAGTACCCTTTTAATGTATTATATTAATGGTACAGAGGCGTTAAGCACCTTTTTTATAATTCTCAATAAAATGAACATTTACTGAACAATCTGTCAAACCACTGGCTCCATTTTTTAAAGCCAAACTTTTAAGGCTTCATTCTATTTTGTCTCCCATAAATCCTCTGCTTTACATCCCTAGACACCAGCAGGGAAGCATGTTCCAATGCTGCAAACTTAACATGGCTTTAAAAAAAAAAATAAAAGAGAAAAGCTATGAGCCTTTGTCCCTAGACCTAGTTTGAATAGTGATAAAGTTGCAGAACAGAACTTAAAGATTTGGGGGCAGATGGGAGGGGGGGAATCTTTTCAGAAAGGACAGAGGAACTTTGTTTCCCCTATTCTAGCCACTATCAGTGGCTTTTGTTTGCGTGGAAATAGCAAGCATCAGTTCTAACAGACACCGAACTCTTACGAGTGCTTATTTCTCAGGAGGCTCCACGTTAACATTTTTCAAATGAGAATGGAACATTCAAGCCCCAACCAGATAACACAAGATTATCCCCAAATCAAAAGGTTTTAGCCTGCCTGAGCCTATACCAGCCCACGTACTGCAAAAAAACCAACCAGGGCAAAATGTCGTTCCTAGTGTTCTGGCAGGGCAGAGAAATATCATCTGCCATTCTGAATAAAAGCAGACCAAATATATCTAGCCACTAGCTGTTTTTTGGGCAAGAAATCCTGACACAAACAGTTTAACTGTGTACAAAGAATTATGCTAAATTCCTTGGTCCATTAGCTTAGACTATAGCAAATAATGCAACGGAATTTGTTGTCATATGCCCTATAAACATGTAGGATCTAGGAAAAACCCACAGATGGGCAGAGAAGAAAAAAACTTTTGTTTGTGCCTTTGGCATTGCACTTGGATGGCTATCTGACCTCCATACTGTTGCCAGGGTCAGGAGAATAAGGATCTGCATGGCAAATGCTGGGCATATAAGTTAAAACTGAGTAAAAGGCAGATTTACAGTGATGGCACAGGCCTTTCTTCCAATACATTACTATGCCTTTCATCTTTTCTCCTATCCTTGAAAAACTGAAATTATCTCCTCCTCCTTTTCTGCCTTATGTTGTCTTTAAGTATTATAAATGTATGTATTAATGTAAACATAGAGCTACATTGGTATAATGAGGGAAGATGTAAAACTAAAGGAACCCAAATTATATATACATACATACACATATATTTATATATGGATAGAAATATACCCACACATGGGAAGATTTCAAAAATCAGAAATGAAGATTCAGCATCTGAAGGAACTGATCCTTGCACTATTTTTACCATTCTGTAATGTAAATTCCCAGTTGCTGCATGACAGAGCAGCATTCTCCCAATGTTTTCCGAGCATCTCCCACTGATAGATATAAATAAAGCTCAAATAAAAGCTGCTTCCCAAGATACTACTCTTATATCTACAAAGGTTAAAAGCTTAAAAGAGAGAAAGATAGGTAGGTGGGAAATGTTAATTCAGATTTGAAGAACTTCATAACTGCGTTACAAGCTTCATGGCACAGTGCCTTAGACTTAAAAAAAAAAGGAAAGAAAGAAAGAAAATGAAGTCACAACCCCAACCTATAAAAGATAAGGAGACATAACGCATTTTCGTCTTTATTGTCAGATGTCCAACACAAATCTTTTTAAGAATCCTGATTTTACTGCATACGATTTGTAAATGGCAGATACTTAGTAGTAAAAGTCCTGGCTAAACCCTTCCTAAAAACAACTTGGATAAAATATAGAATGCAAAATAACCAGTATTTAATAAGTTAATTCTTGGTTTACTTCACAGAATAAAAAATGAAATTGAGGGGTGAGTTATTACACCCTAAGATTTTGATTATGCAAGTGCCTTTGCCAGCAGAGCTCTGAAATTTGAGAGTTCCACGGGTAAGAAATGTGCTATCCATTTCAGCCAGGAATCCATTTGAAAGAGCTGTTATGAAATTAATAGATTGCTTTAAACTTCTCCTTCAGCTTGAGCTGGGGATGCAAGTTTTCAGAAGCTCTCCCCACTGGTGCCCACCACAACACCATCTTGGGGTGTACAGGCAGAATTTCTGCTGGATGAAGACAAACCCAGATGCCATGTGCTGGACTTTAAGTCCACAGAATCAGAATTAAATTATTCCAGGGCAAGATCTATCCCTCCTTACAAGCTTCATGTTGTGACAGCCTCAGCCTCTCTCCAGAAGGCTGCTGTTCCTACACTAGGATATTTACTACATGAAGCCTGTGCTCCTGCAGTCACCTCTTCTTGGGATGCAATGAATGGGACTAGGGGAAACTAGAAACCAAGAGGACAATTAAATAATCCAACATACAAACCAGCATTTCTTCTATGGAAATAAAGAGGTAGGTGGGGTCTTGGAGATCTCAGACTGGTTTGGTGAAAATGAGACACCTTCAGCATTCCTCTCTGGTGGATTGCTTTTCTTCCCACTCACTCTGTTTCAGCTAGGTCAGAGTGCTTCTGCCTTGTTTCCTATCCACTTGTCCTAATGAAAGTGCTTTCAAATACTAACCTAAATGCAAATCCTTTGTGTGATACAAGACATTTTAGACCTATTGATGCATTAAAGTCAGCTTTCTGTGTGCTAAAATTTTCTACAAAACTGCAGTATATACATTCTCCTGATAGAGATGTTGATAATTGCTCTTCCTTCACTCAGCCACAATGTTTCTTTTAATTTCAGTTTTTGCTTAATATTACGCACCACGTTAAGGAATATTTCCTTGCTGGGAAATAGGATATGATTTTCAGCAAGTCTCTTCTCGGATTCCACTGTTCTGCTAAGCAAAGCATCAGATGTCTGGCATGAAGCTGAGCCCTAAGGCACAATGTCCAGACAAGAAGTCATCAGACTCAGTAGCACTAACAGTTGTCTTGCTGAATTTCTTTTGGTGTTAAGGATAAGCCTTTCCTTTGATTTCTTTTCCATTTTCTACATAAGTTTTTGCAGATTTTTAAAGTCAAAAGAGGCCATTTTGAGCATCCATTTTGGAATCTACATAAAATGATACCCTAGAACTTCATCTAGTAATTTCTGAGTTCAGCCAAGTTATCAGTGGCTGAGCTAGAGAATTCATCAAGTATTTATCTAAAGACTTCTTGTGCTATGTGTTCCACCACATTCATTGTAATCTCTTTCTGTAACCTCTAAATATACCTTTTATGCATCTTCTTTCTTTTTTAAAATTTATGACTAGCTATTTGAACTTCATTGATTTCTGCTCCTAGTGAGTGCATTTTTCATGCCTCTGATTGCTTCCTTAAACACCCCTCTAGTGCCAAATGTAACATCCCTTATTTATCCTTTGTTTAAATAGTTAAGTCTCAGATTTACTGTTTTAGGTCACATGCCTCTTTATGAACCACATGCACATCTGATTATTCTTAATCATATAGACCCAAATTCTATGAGGGATGTGCTACTAAAAGCACATGAACACACTTCTTTCTATACTGAGAAAAACACAAAAATTTGTCAGGAGAAAAGTAATTTACAGCATGAAATTCACTATGGGTTCTTAACTTTTGCTATGTAAGATGGTAAAGGTGACATTGTAAGCAGCTGTGTTAGCCAAGGTCCAAGTTTTGCCTCTTAGCTGCTATCTTTCACTAGTAAGACTTTGTGAAAAGTACAAATGCTCTGAAGAACTCATAAAAAAAGATCCAAGATTCAATGAAGGTATCTCAGAAGAGAAATGTTCCAGCTAGCTTTCCATGAGGAATATGTATGTACTCTTTATAGTTCTATTTACTAAATTTTTCTTGAGTACTCATTGCATTAAAATATATAAATTTTAAAAACCAAAAAAATTAGCTGAATTAGACTTAGCACACAAAGATCCTTCTTACAAGAAGTGCAGAGTGAGGAACACACCTTTAGGAACTTGGAGATGTGCGAGCTGGCACATATATCTTGGTGGAATTTTATTGCAATATATATATGCAAATATATAAATACACACACGACCCTTAAAATTCTAAGAAAGTCCCAATATACTGATTCAAATACAAACACCTTAATTAAACTTATGGAGCTGAAACCTTCTCTCTGGCTCCACAAAGGCCATTGATTCCAATATCCTCTGCATGTGTCTCAGTTTTTCATCATCACAAAACCCATCCTTCTCCCTGACAGTTTACTGTAAATTATCAAATCCCTTGGAACAGGGGCACAGTCAAACACACTTTCCCCTCTTCTAGTCCAAGTTTATAGAAGAACTGCAGTTCTAAGTGTAGGAAATCTTAGTACTTAAAACACAAAATAAAAATAAATGAGACAGGTATATATGAGGAGAACATGTCATCCTTTCCCACTTCTGGGGAACAGAACTTTTCACTTTTAAGCAGTTTATTCCATGGCTTCAAGTGAGGCACAGCTGAGGTTGCCACTGTCCTGAAAAACCTGTCCTCTGATCACTGCTGCAAGGCACCAGTGGAATCTGATACCATTTGTGCTGCTCTTAAGGAAGTGTCCAGGGAAAGACAGACAAAGCTCACCCTCGCCTTAGGGTTCTCCTACCACAGTTCTTGGATATAAAAAGGAAGAACTTAATTACTAATTAAAAAAGAAAAAAGTGGTGATGGTGAGGGAGCAATCTTTCAGACTTTTGCTCAGTCTGAGAAACTCCTCTCTTTTCTTCTAAGTTATGATTATAGTGAAGCAATGAGTCCGGTCTGACAAGGTGAGAGTTGCATGTCTCTGAACATTGCCTCTCAACAAGTGGGTCCTGTTTGCTTCTGCTCCTGCCAGGTAAAAATTATTACCAATGCAAGTGATTTTTCCCTGGTGCATCTTTATGCCTACACCCCTGCGTCCCCTAACACAGATGTACCTCAGCTTCAAATCTGCTGACAGTGACGCTGCAGCACCTACAGAATTTGCTCAGCTTTTGGGTAGGTTTTATAACCACGCTGATCCCTGTGCCTCCCACCACTGCTAGTAATAACTGAACCAGTCAGAGAAGGTCTCTGCAAACCAGTCACAGCAGTGATTAAGATGCAGACATACGTATCTCCTCGCCCTTTAAATAGAAGGCTTAATTGGCGATGTGGATAGCAGCTTTCTAATGGACAGAAATTAAACTCCATTTAATTCCTGAGGAGACACTTCCAATGCACAAGGTTTACCACACATTTGGAGTGGGGAGGGAGGGGGGAAGGAAAGAGCCGCATGCACAACTCTCTCTACCTCTGACAATCACTGAGGAAAAGCAACATGAGGACCAGAATGGCATAAGTGTGGCAGGTGTGAATTGACCTGCACTGGCAAAGCTGCGAGCTGGGAAAGTTGCAAATCACATGATTGTGCAATACTTGGCTCCAGTCAGTGCTATCGTGTTCTTTATTAAAAAAAAAAAAAAAAAAAAAAAAATCTTAAAGACATGTACATCAAGTTAAGGGATTAACTGTCAAGTGACATTACTGAAAATAGAGACAATATATTTCTTTATTGTTAATGAAATTCAGTTAAAAGTGAAGGAAGTGATAAAGAATGTACTGTTTTGTAATGTATTTTACATAAGAACGTAATATAGAAAGGGAAGTGCAATTAAATCTTAATGTGGACTTTTTTATTTTTAGTTTATCATCTGGTTTACATTTTGAGCCCCTTTGCAGCAGTAAATTATGCTGGCATTTCTTAGGGAATAGCTGCCATGTTAATTTAGTTTAATAAAATAACTGACAGAAAAGGGGAAAAAGAAGCAAGAAAAGACAGTAGCCCCCCACACACACACTCCTTATCTTTAGCTAAGTATTCAAATGCTTTCTATATGAATTGTCCGTGGTCCAACTCCAGTACCATGTAATAATACAATACATTACAACACAGTACAATACAATCTTGGGTTTCTGTAGCGCCCTTCATGCAAGCATCCCAGGGTGCTTTACAATCATTATGAGTTAAAATTAAAACTGAAGCACATACAATTCCTAATAGAATCATTTTAAAAATGCTAAACAGAACAAATAACTTTTAAGTCTAGATTTAAAAGTCCCAACTGCCAAGCTTTCCTTACTTCAATTGGCAATGAGCTCCAAAGCTAGAGAGCAAAGTGACTAAAGGCTCTCTCATGTTATGTTAAAGGATCTCTCATGTTGTTTATACTTTTGCAGTATTCCACAGCCAAAAATTTGCCAATAAAAAAAAAAAATTAAAAAAAAAATATTTATTTGCAATCTTGCTTTAAAGAACACTGGAGAAGTGGTTACTTAACTCTCTAATAAAGTTATGGAAAATATAAATGAACCAGGGCTTGACTTGGCCATGACTGTGTTAAGAGGTAGGCAAGAAACATGAACGAGTGGAAATGAATACAAAATTCTGTAGAAGTGCATTACTTGACTGCCTCTTAACCCACTAAGTGTACCCAGAAGAAAAAAGAAAAGTGTGGTTATGTATATGTATGTATCTACAAAAAAAGAAAAAAAAAAAAAAAGAACATCACTACAAATATTTTAAATGCAAGTTATTCTATATACCATTCTCAGGAACACTGAGTGAAAACAGAAGTCAAGTAGAGCTCAGTTCTACAGCACATGCATGCTTTAGGAGGAAAATGTACCAGAAGAAAACACATTGTTATGTTCCTTTTTCATTCTATAACTTCCCTAAAACTTGAAGTCCATATGATGCAGATAATCATTCACATGACACAGTTCTCAAAATTGCCAAAAATACAATCAAAAATGGTTAGTACTCAAAGTGGGATGCACAGTCCCAAAAATGCTTTAATTTTGTACTTTTCACAAGAGAGCCTGGTGGAGGACAAGTGTTATAACTCCTGACTTTAGGAGTGTAAAAACAAAAATAAAAAATCAAACAACAAGAACAACAACCAAAAAACCCCTCAATGCTATTCCTCTCTTAGATTCCTCCACTTTTCAGAAGTGGAAACAAAAGACCTCAATACAGCACAGATACCAAGGGGCACGCTGACACCTTCCAGATACCCCTGAAGTCAGACACTGCATTTATGCGAAGATCAAGCATATTCTCCCCCTCCTCCCACAATAATTTTGGGCCTCATAACTGTTTTGGAAAGTAACTTTACATCCTTGTTAATTCTAATAAAGAGGCTGGAAAAAAAGCTATAAATTTTCATCTTTAATAGGGTGCTATGCAGATAAAACAGTTGTAGTTAGACTGGTCTAGCTTTAACACTAAGAGTGTTTAGATGCATCTAAAGAACATCAACCAATGATCAAACAATCAATTGATTGAAAGCTATCCTGTGAATGTCCTCACACAGCTCTACCCAAACACTTATTACATGCATCTTGCTCATCCCATCAGCAATAGGCTCTGCACTGCTCATTCTATCAGGATGATTAAAAATTATGGGCCCAAATTCTAACTTTAATAGTTAATTGCAAATGTTTTAAAAATCCAGATACCATGTCAGCTTGAAGAGACATCACAGTGAACGCTCTTGAGCAACTGGGGGGTGGGTTGAAAAGCCCTGCCTGCCAAAAGCTGAGCCCAGGCCCTCAAGGATTTACTTTCCTGAAATAATTAATGACATCTTTAAAATCTAAAGTACAGTAACTTCTAAAGCAGAAAAAAGAGCTGCATTCCTTACTCAGGTTATTAATTATTGGGGGAGGGGAGGAAGACAGAAGAGACTTACAAGCAACAAAGAAATCTAAGGACTTGATCTCAGGTCTAGGCAGGTAAAATTGGAAGGGGAGGGGGCAAAAAACACCTTTTGGTTTAGTAAAGCATGAATCAAAAACTGCTCATAAAAACTATGCATTTTGGCAGCTCTTAATAGCTCAGTCCTTGATTATATATAGGTAAAGAAATTTTATTTTAGCAAAGACAACTTTTTTGGTCAGGATTTTGGAAGGGTGGATCAGCACAGCGGTGGAAATGCGAGAGCATTTCTGTTGAGCTGCCTATTTGCTGTGAAGGCCAAGTGCCTTCCTATCAGGTGAACTGAGAAACACTGATTTACCAAGAAAGCTTTCTGCCTGTTGTCTCCACCAGATCATATAAAGTCTGAATAAAAAAGCATGCAAATTCAGGCCAGGGTATCTGAACAGAAAGGAAAGTGTATGAACTATACCGTGCCCATGTCAGATGAAGAGAATCATTCACTACAGCATGAAAACTTGTTAAAAATGCAGTCAGGATAATTATATTTGTCACAAGTGCAAAACTATGCAGACTTGGGTATTGTACCAGTACTTGTACTGTGTATGCATAGGTTTCATGAAATGCAAGCATATATCCCTCTGACTGAAATAATACTATTTCCTCATTACCAAGAGCAAAATTATGTAAATAGCATTATAGGCAGGGAAAGGGGGAACAAACAAATATCATCCAAAAATTTTAAAATAGTCTGTAAATTACTATGTCCCTAAGTATCGCAGCCTCTAGATATACATATTTTTAAGTACTGCATGTCCCCTGCAAAATATTGAAAAAAAGACATTGAGATTTGAGATTCTACTATATAACAGGCCTGAAACTTCTCATCTATAATGCACTGACTTGTGGTTGTCCTGAGAGTCAGACTAGATACAAACAGTCTCAAAGGATGAGCAAAAGGGAGGAAAAAAAAATCCCCAACCAAATACCTTCACATTTCAGGATACTATGGGATAAGAAAAAGAATACCTTGCTTCAGAAGTGCTTTTGCAGTGCTTTGATAGTGCCTGTTTGTGAATACTAACAACAACCATTTAGAATATCTTTTTGTAGAAAAAATCCGGCAAGATTATACCAGTAGAAAAGTCAATGTCATTTGATCATTGCCATATTTTTAAAGCAGTACCTAGATACTAATTAATTTCCACAATCTCTCAATTTGGTAGGTGACTTACGTCTTTTCATGGAAAAGGTTACAGGAATTCAAGATAAGGGATACATCTAAATGCTCAAAAGCACATGGTGAGCTTGTTGCAAAATTATCAAAAGGATTACCTATCCTTTTCTTAGACCCCATGTTGCTCTCCTCTTCCCTATAAAAGTTGATGGATCTATATATGTATATAATACATATATATATATAAATACACAGAGAAACAGAGAAAGATGCAGTAATTCAATAGCAGCAAAAGAGGGGTAAAAAACCCTTACTAATATCACAATAAATACAGAGTGTAGTATTTCAGTTAATAACTGTGAAAGTAAGAAGAAACTTCTGCAGTAAAAATCAAAACAGAGCAAAACTGTGAAAGTGAAGCATGAAAATGCTAAGACTAAGGCAAGACATTGAAGGACTAACATTAAATAAGTAAATGCAACAGAGCTGCCTGCCTGCCTGATCACTTTAGAGCAGCTCCCAGAAGACTAAAGTAGAGTAGAGCTTCTGTGCAAGGGTTTGGAAATAAGAATTGATGGTAGAACAATTTCTTTACAACCCTTTGGAGACTGAAGAACCAAAACAGGAGGGAAATGAGATCTAGGCCACTTGCGAGATAGACCAATTTAATGGAATGCACAAGACGGCCCAAAATTGAGCCCTAGATTAAATTCCAAGTTACCTTCCCCATCAAAGGAGGTCTGGAGAGGAAACAGAAATGAAGCAAGCTGTGCGTATCAAACGCAAAAAGTCTTTCAGTCGGCTTCCGCACATGCTGCCAGTCTCTAGCAATAAAATCTGCAAACTCGATGTAAAGCATGAAAATACGCACTTTAGCGCATAATTCAGAACAGGCTTGGGTCTTCCATGCAAAATCTGAAGTGCCCTTTTACCTTGACTGCTTGATACCAAAAATTTGAGGCTAAATGTCTGAACGGCTGTTTGCAATTGCACAGCAATTCAGAGGCGTGCGTTTGCTCCGGTCCGTCCTAAGCACTCCCAAGTCATGTTGCCAGGGATTCTCCATGATGTGGGCTCATATACCGAGCAATAAAACTGACCTTCAGGGGTGGCCACATCATCACAGAGTGAGAATTACAGCAGCTTCAAAAGGGACCATGTATTCAACTCTCCTAATGAGACCAAGAGCCACAGTGGCATTTTATCAAGAAAGGCGTGAAGAATTAGTACATTTACACCTCAATGTTTTAGTTGGACAAGAAATGAAATGGATAAAAATATTAAAAGAAAAAAAAAGAAAAAAACCACTCTAGCATATAATGCTGTTAAGTTTTCAAGACTCTATAATTGAAAGAGACTGGTTCTCAAAATTTTGTTCACATATATTCAAGTTATTAAGTATATCTGCACTATAAAATAGTTTGCTTGTTTGTTTTTCGGTTTTTTTTGCAGTATTTTGAACAAATATGAGAATTTTTTTAATATTCAAAATGCAAGATTGCTTCAGAAAATACAGTAAACTAAGTGAAAATGGGGCTTCAGAGATGCCATGCATTGAGCGCAGCGGCTTAATTACTTTAAAGCCAGTCCTTCCATACCTACACAAAACAGAGTATTGCTAATGGCAGTGACAGAAAACGATAACTACTCTCGTTTCCACTTTGAATCATTTTTCTGTGGTTAATAAATTATATCCATAACAGTGTTAATAAGTTATGGTACGGTGTCACTGCATTAGTTTGCATTTATGATGAAGCACTTCATATGGCATTACCTATACCCGTGGAAAAACGTAACAGGAGAGAGCCCTTCTCTGCTCCCAGAAGAATTTCCTATGCTGGCACTTTGATGGATCCCCTAAGGAAACGTCGTCTCCTGACCTCTGCCTTGCTCTTACTTCTCACCTCTGCTGCAGGAGCGTGCCACGGTAGGGCAATTCAAAAACTTTAATACCTTTAATGAAACACTGACACTCTTAAATCAGTGCCCTTTCCATAGAAATGATATACAAGGAGTTAGAGGTAAGGCAAATATGGGAAGTATTCAGATCAATTTACTCATGTGAAGAGGACACTGTCGGATCAACTCATCTTCCCTCAAGCTCCCAGAGGGAAACAGGAAGATTTAGACTGACTGATGGGCTCTTGATCAACTACTGTAAAAGCTTGTTTTCTCCAAACGTTAAGAATAAATGAATGTATTTTAAGCTTAATATTATTTGGTTTTTAAAGAAAAAAGAAAATCAGAAGCTATTCAAATTTTTGAAACTCAACTATGGCAGCACTGGTGAAGAAAAGAGAAGGCAAAAGTAATAAGCACACTTTTAACAACAGAAAGAAGCTTTCAGAAAATTCTTTTAAAAATAAAGAAATACAAACCAGTAAACAGTCCCAAATCAGAGTTCTGTATTGTGGAGTTTTAGTCATCTCAAGCATTAACTTGAAGAGCTGCTATTAAGCAAGATAGTTTTTTGTCCATTAAAGTTATTACATAAAAATTCAGTATAGTTCAAAAGAATTTTTTAGAAAAACGTAATTATTGAATTGTCTCCAGTACCATGATACCTTCTACAGTAAAGCATTCCTTTTAATAGCTTTTTTCTGCTTTACATATACACATATACAGAAACTCCTCTGTGAAACACAACGTCCAAATAGAAATGGGATATTCCATCTCAATAGAAATTATTTGCTTTCTATCAGTATCAAGTAAAAAGTAGCTCTATTACATTAAAATGCAGAAAAATCCCAAGTTATCTGCAGCCTCCATAAGCCAACAGCGCAATGCACTGTACATGCTTTTACAGTAGGTACATACAAGATAACTTTGTAGACATATTACTGGAATGGTTTGCAACCAGTGAAGATAATTTTGATTATTTCCACTTCAAAACTTCCTATATTGGAGCCACATCACTGAAAACAATCTAACCGTAGGGGAAAAGAAGTGATGGGAAACAAGTCTGCTAATCTCTTCACTAAAATTAGACAGAGGAGCAGAGTAGTCTCCTGTAGATTAACTGAAGTCTTTCAGAGACAAAGACTCCAGTATTCTAAGCAAGAGAAATAAAATCCCCATAAAAATACCTTCACTTCTTTAATTTCTCTTTTTCCCTTTCTGCTACAACTAGCATCATTTATTTGTACACTGAATTCATCTCTACTGCACCATAATGAAATACATTTTAAAATTTAAAAGGTTAAAAAAATACCATGTTCCCACCACAGCATCATTGGACATCATACAGCATAGAAAAACGAGTCGTGCCTTTGCAGTAATTTGACAAGAGAAGAACAAAAAGAATGGCAAAAATAGAACAATACAACTAAGACTTGAGGAATACATCGGTTCAATATTTAGCAATGCATAAATTGAGGTTTTATTTCTGCTTAGGTATATTTTGATTAGAACTAATAAATGACTGATTTTCCTTTGGTTCTTTGCAACAACAACATATCACCCAAAGAGCTTTATTCTTTATTCCCTTCTCATATAGCATGCCAAAGACTGTCTTAGTTTACGAATTAGCATTTAAAACTACTGTAGGTTATCTAACAAGCATTCAGATTCAATAGTACTTTTGACAGCAGTAAGTAAAGAGCCTTTTAACATCTTGAACACATGTGCTTGAAAAAAGTAGTTGCATCAAAGCAGTTCAAAGACTGCAGACAAAAACCAGTTAAAATCCAGTTTGCTGTGAGATGATTTTAGTGTGGTGTAAACAACCTTTCACAACTCCCCATGGGAAATGTTGTAAGACTACGTTCAAAATGAATCAGGCATATTTATAAAGATCATGAAGTGGTCAAATGCATTTGCATTTTTGGCAGATCCACTCCACGGGTACTACTTGCTACAGTCTGTAGAAATCTCAAATCTCACATCAACATTGCCTATAGTGCTTTATTATTTATTACATGTTATGCTAAGTACCTGCGAAAGGGGACATTCCTTGGCCAATGAACTCTGGTTCATATCCTTCAGTAAGTCCTTCAGAGCATTTCTTACTGTTGTGTGAGACCATTGTTCAGGAGGCAAGTCTTCTAGTTTAGGGCAACTATTTGAAACACAGATTAGAAAAGGGATTATTACAAGATTGCATCCTGCTGCAGAACATTCCTTTAAGACAGACAGATTTCATTTTGCGCATCAAGCAGATGCATCTGGAGATTGCTCTCGGTCTCCTGATTGTTCCGATTAGTTAATTACTTTATACAACACATCTGCTGTATTGATGCATGAATTATACATCAGCTGCATGTGGCGACTATTTTTTCATGTTACTTCTACCTTCCTGCTCTGATGCGCTTGGTAAAACAATTTAAGGTGTAATGCTTTCTCACGACTGATCATGAAAAGCATTAATATATTAACCGTTTTTTTCTTTTTTGTTGCCATGAAATTTAAGAACCTAGACAGCAACAATAAGTGTGAGCAAGTCATTCTTTAACAAAATGCACACAGATGGTACTGTTCATGATATGCAAAAATATTTTTCTCTTAAGTAAACTTTATGTAAAATGCCTTCTTGTAATGCATCATTTAATTGACTAAAATGCAATATAGTTTTAATGAGATATCCAAAGAAAATCTATGTATCAGAGCTATAAAAGTTTTCTGCAATAGTATACTGTAAGTTAAAGAAGAATTAGAGTAACTAAAAAGGAATTTAGGCAAGCCTTTGTACTTCGAGCACAAAGCACAGTGGGAATTAAATACAAGCAATATTAACAGTTAAGAGCAGACAAGTAACAGTTCATGCCCCATGAACTGGTACATGACTTACCTGTGTAACTGGATTTTCAGTGTGACCACATGATACACGTCTTGCAGCATGTCTGCTACTGTAGCATCAGGGGCATCTGTCACATAGGAGAGTGGAACTGGATTCCACTTCCCAACCTGGATAAGCCCTGCAAGATTACAATTTTCAGAGGGGAGGGGGAGTGGGCAAGAAGGGCAGGAAAAATTGAAAGAAAGTGATTTACCTAATTCCTGGGGGCAAAAGAAATATCTGATTTTAACAAGATCACCACCTTTGTTCCTAACCTTTTAAATATGGCAAAACAAAAGAACACCCCCATCCCCTCCAAAAACCCCCACCCACACACCACCAAGGATTGGCCTTATCTATATTATGAAAGTATACAAATGCAATGAAGTAGAGATTTTTATAATATGTATAGAAATATATTTTCCTAAGTTCCCATGAATTCAATAGGACATGATATAATAGTTAGCATTCCTCTTAATAAATTAGAAAGGATTTTGCAATGCAAGAATTGAGCACAAAAAAAAATTTGCTTCACAGTCTATAAAACCATCAGGAACAAAATAAAAGAAACAGAGCTGGATATTCAGTCATAAATGCAAGTTGACTCTCAACAGTCCATCTGCTCAAATATGCTTTACACTTCCTTGTGGATCCTCAGTGGAGCAGATTATTAAGGTCAATAAGCATACTAATGATTCAGTTGAAGTCTTTTTTCTTCTTAAAAAAAAGAAAAAAAAGAGGAATTTACCTCCACATTCCCCATGAACAAAATGTACACTAACTAAATAAAAACACACCAAGGAAAAAAAAATACAGACAGTGAATCTGCAAGAAGTTTAAGAAGTAAAACCTGCATTGCATTCCTGAAAGAAATCCTGCCCTTCCCCCAAGACCCCACAAACAAACACAATTCATTGTACAATTTCATAATCTTATTTACCTTTTGCTTGGGCAGCAGAGCTGTGAGAATATCCAAGAGATAGCAATGCCATTTCAATCAGCTGGTTGAAAAGCATATCCTTCCTCACCAACACAAATTCTGCATGCTCCTCCTTAGAATCGTACTCAATGGCATTTTCATAATGTTCCACTACACAGAAAACTGGAAGCATACTTCCTGTTAAAAAAAATTTAATTTAACATATTAAACTTGAGTTACAGTAGAGAAGGTGGCTCTATACAGAGTTATGTAAATAAAACCTGTACGAACAGGCAGAGGAGGCATCAAGAATCATCACAAATATTTGATCAACATATTCCCCGAATCCTTTCCCCTCACTCTCCCCAAAATAGAGAAAGTTCTACAAAACATACATCTCCCTGAAAGGCAGAAATGCAAATTTATCTCTTGATCAGACATAGATTTAAAGAATTACCTTCTATAGAAATAACAGGGTTGACTGAAGAGTTGATTCTCTCTGTCCTGCCTGATTTGTTGTGAGTAGCAGGCAGCATGAGAACCTAAATACATACTGCAGATGTCTTCACTGTAAGCCATTTTAGTACCAGCCACATAATTTTGTTTGTTAACATTAAAACTTTCTTAGTCCTGCCAAAAATATTTAATTGCTTTCAACATCAACAACAAATCACCTTGTGTGTTATATATTCACTCTGAAAGAGTACACAAGGAAACAAGGCAAAAGTTAACACTAATTCCTGCTTCATTCACTGAGTGCACTTGAGCACTACTTTCACTCGCATCTTTAAGGAACAAATCATGATTTCAATGCTGCTTTAAGAAGTGTACCTGCAGTTCAGGCTTATTTTTGTTGTTCTTGTTGTTGTTGTCTCCTGCACTTTACATCCCACAACGCTATTTTGGCATGCCTGAAAGTTAATTACTAATTTCCAGTTTTGTAGCATCATATGGCAAACCCTTCCATACACTGCAGAGAATATTAAGCAAATAACCTTTTTGCTTTCCTTACGCTTTAAAAAAAAAAAAAAAAAAAAAAAAATCTTTTATTTTATTTTTTTTCCTCCCTTTTGATGACAGAGAGAGAAGTAACAAACGACCCAAGCTATTTTAGGGACAAAGTCTCTCCCAGCAGCCAGATTCCTGGACTTGGGGAAAACCCCTTCCAGCCTCCCAGATGGACATGCATGACACACTGACCCTGTGGTTTTAAGCTCCAATCCTGTTCCGCTGCCTCCAGCAGCACAGGTTAGGATCTCTTAATGACAGAAAGCAGAAGGGTTAAAAGGAGATGTACAGAACTGTCTTATGGCAGCCTGCCAGAGGGGTATCATCTTTAGCATAAATGATGACAGGGGTTATTTTAACAGGGCACCCAGGAACTCCAATTAGTCCTACAATGTTAATGCCTCTATAACCACTGCCCTCCAGACTTACGGAAACCTCCTAACCTGCTAAGGTGCACCAGACATGCTGTAGTCTGAAAGGAAGCTTTACTCTTGACAATAGAGTAAGACCACATCTGCTGATTTGTGCTCTAATGTATAGTAAGAAATCATGATAAAAAAGATACCTCTTAAGCACGTATATTTAAAGTACATCTGTTCACCAGAGAGCCAATCTCTGGCAAACAAACCCCTTCAGGCTTGCAAGGAAAAGCTCAAAAACTCACTCCAGTTTGCCCAATAGGCTCAGCATGAAAGACTGAAAGACAAGAGCAAAAGCTTGCCAATATTTATGTAGTGCAGGAAGGAGATTTTTTTTTCCCCTAGCTTTTTTTTTCTTTTTCTCTTTTTTTTTTTTTTTTTTTTTTTTTGCAATCTGAGTGAGACTGGCCAGGAGGGAGAGGAAGACCAAAGCAAAAGCAGTACATGCAAAGCAGTGTTTACTTCACTGTTTTTAAATAAGCTGTGGACAAACACGATTCATCTGCAAAAAGGTGGTGGTTTGTTTTTTGGGTTTTTTCTCCCTTCCAGGCTCTCACAACTGATGTTTCACCTACTACCATCTGACTCAGAGTAAGGGCTCAAAATTCTTAAGTAGTTTCACCAGTAATTCTTGAAGATAAAGTGCAAGCAAAGCTTCATTCGAACAAACAGTGCTGATACATCCAAAATCAGCAAAAACATATTTGTTTTTCTCCTTATCACCTCCTACAAATTAAACTATGATCAGACACAATACAGAGGTACTTTGCTGCTTACCAGCACCCTTTATGCCAGGTACATAGTTTCCTCAGTTGCAGCATTTTGGGAAACGTGGTACTTTAAACAACACAGGAGAGCCTCCTGGCCAAATTTTGAGGCACAGCATAGATTAACAGAGGTGGATCCCTGTAGTGTGACACAGGTATCATCTGACTACAAATCAAGCCACTAAATCTTTTAGCAAACTGTCACTAGTGTCCTTCTGTTAATGTGAAAAATGTTATACAGGAGAGCACAATCTCGGCTGGCTGATCACTCCTGCTAGTACTTGGCAAGACCTCCAAGTGCAGCAACTTCATAACCTTCTAGTATTAAAGGGGAGAGCATTGGTCAGTGCTCTCTGCTAAAAATACAGCATGATTTAAACCTGAAGGCAGTGTTAGAGCTTTTGCTGAAGGTTTACGAGTCTGTGTAAACAGCACGTCTGCCATAAGGAGCAGTGAAGTCTGTAGAATCCTTGTCTAAAACTGTCCTGGCATTAAAGTTTGCTGTGCAAATATCACATAATACCAGAGACAGCTGAAATCTCCTATTTAGGAATTTATGGAACTTATATGTTTGCAGGCGTCAGAAAGTCCTTTTTATACAGCCCCACTGCTTCACTGTACAATGTTAATGCACTCTGCTTGAAAAGCCGTAATAAATTATATTTTTAATGCTCTTACCCTGGCTTTCTTAAGATGCATACATTCTTGGCAAACAATCAATAAATAGGGTAATCATGAGCAGAGGCCAAAGAATTTGCTGAAGTGCTGTTTTTCCATTTTTAATAGATAAAGATCTAACAATACGGACTGCTGTGTCTGTTCATTTCAGGATCAATATATTCTTTGTTTTCGCCAAACCGAGGAAAAAATAAATGATTGTACGATAAATGTTATGCATCAGAAACAATGAAATTCCTCTGCCTTCTAACTTTGTGCATTTAATAGTCTTGGTTGCATTTTGCACTTTGCATAGCAAATACAAGAAAAATCTGGATTATAAACATAACTGATTATACTAGGAAAAGTAGAGGCTGTTTCAAAATATATGCTAAATTACATGCAGCATATTTTGATTTAAATTAGTAAGCCTACAGGACATGGTCAAAAAGACTTACAAATTTTGATAAGTAAAATTTGTATATTATTGTCCATTAAAAGTATTTTCAATCCAAACAAAAGCCATCCATGTACAAACATCAGTGATTCTAAATGTGCCTTTTCCTTGTGTAAATGTCTAATTACAGCAAACCAGCCACTGAAAAATATGACACCCAAGTTGTTCATTGTTCAATAATGAATTGTACTTAAGAAAATAAACTGCGAAGATTGACATCATAAATGACTTTTCCAATGTGATACCTAAAGATTTACACTCTCTCCTTTAAACCAACTTGCAACTGCTAAGGAAATTCTACTACACTTCCAATCTTAGGACCATCATTTGGAGGAAAGGCGAGAATTTGTTTTGGGGGTTCAGTATTTACTCTTACATATTTTTGCATTTCTTCGCCCAGCGCGCAAAGAATTAATGTAACAAATTACTTATATTTCAATGTAAGAATTTGCTTTAATCAGAGCAGCTAGCCTTTACCTTAACAAAAATCAGACTCCACCCTGAAAAGCAAGATGCTCCACCCAAGAATGAACCTTACATTTCCCAAATGTGATTTATATCAGAATTGGGAATATATAGTATTTTAGAATTGAGATTTTAATCCTGAAATATAAATGAAGTAGAGTCTGCAAAAGTATGCTTCCCCCCCAAATATTATAAATCATATTTCTCCAATGCAGAATTATCAAAAGTGTTACCTTTTCTAATATTAGTTTTCATCAGGTGTCCAGAGTGTTTTAAAGGCACTCCTTGCATTTT
Source organism: Erithacus rubecula (assembly GCF_903797595.1). NCBI lineage: Eukaryota > Metazoa > Chordata > Aves > Passeriformes > Muscicapidae > Erithacus > Erithacus rubecula. Next base: position 35,218,423 of record NC_136689.1, read on the forward strand.
AGTTCCTGTACTTCCAAGTCTTCCTCTTCCTAATGGGCTCCCATTCTGTTCCAAGCGCGCAATTTTGGCTGGTGGACCCTTCGGATCGCTTACATTGTTAGACATTTCTGAATGTTCTTTCCCCTGAGTTGCCTCGTTCAAATGATCCATACTCAGTCCCGCCTCTAAAGATCACCTGCCATGATTAAAAAAAAAAAAAAATATATATATATATGTTGTACACGTGTGCGCATATGTATACGTACACAGCCTGCACATGTACAGAGACAGATATATATGTATCATAAGCTCATAAAGAAGAATAGATAAGTATTTTAACTAAAAAGAAAAGCCTTTTTTAAAAGAAACAAACTTATTCTTCAAAAACTACCACATACCCCAGTTTACAGATAGATTGTATCATAATCTAGTAGAATGGTTTTCTTAAAAGCCAACCAGAGTACCTCTTAAAAAAAATTTAAAATTAAAAAATCTTTGGAGATTTACTGCTAAAACTGAGAGAGTCTAAAACTCATATAAAGTGATGATGACTGTCAAGGTGTGTGCTCCAAGATAGCTATTGTCACAAATCTCACAGAAAGGTTTGTTATTAATCGCGGATGTTTTAATTGTGGAGATAGATAAAGATTCTAATGAAAAATTTCTTGATCTATTTGAGTATAAAATGGATGAACAACAATAGAGAGATTGTTAAAACTTTAGTTGAAGGAGCAACAGATTTATTAGAGATGTAGACTATTGTCCCTTTACAATTCCTCTCCCCTTTACAAATAGAAGTTAGAAAAGAATTTGACATTTAACTTCAGAAAGCAGTGGCGGGAGATGGTTGCTTTTGAGTTTCCTAACCAATATTATACAGAGTTTATCAACTTTTGCAAGGTTCAAAACATATAATTTTTCAGATATTAAGATATTAATATTTCAACATTAAGCTTCAAGTGTTAAACAGAGTAGTTTATTCAATTAAGATAAATTACTGAATAGTTTCTCACCAAACATAAAGCTGTGGAAAAATCCTCCACAATTTCTACAGTAATTTTTATGCCCTTAAGTATAAAAAGCCCAAAACCTGGGTGATGCTGACACACCTATTTGAAACCAAAAAACCAGAATTTCAACAACAAATTAAGAAAAAGTACATATATAAGCATGCTTGTACTCCCCTTTCTATAAACTTTTGAAACTTCTGTCCATAACAATTGCAGTTAAATCACTAAAAATCTCTCAAGCCTACAACATAACAGAGAGTGTTTTAAGGACTTTTGCCACTCATCAGAAATTGTTTTGCCAACTATATTAAAAAACCTTGCTGAGAGCAAAGGCATCTTTCTGGTTATGATTTCACTAATCAATACTGTTGTGATTGTTAGGTATTTTACCCACCTTTCCCTGATAGGGAAGGGTATAACTAAACAGACAATTATGTTATGTATATATACCAAAATAATATAAGCACTAAGGACAGGTCAGCAGACATTAATCTTTGAACTAGTATTTACATTAGAAATATAAATACTAATACTGGGGAAGTCATATTTAGAAAGACTGGTGTGAATCGGATAATTGCTACTTTCTTTCAGTTGCCTAGTAATTCAATATATTTTCTGCACAATTCATAGCGAAGTTATTAGAGCCTAAACATCTTGGAATCTTTATATATATACACTTCTATGTCACTAGTATACATGCCAATGATAATTTTGTAGAATATTTCTTTTCTAGTTTGAACATCACGCTGTTTTTCCCCGATACGGTGAAGACAGAGGCAATGTATTAATTCGAACCTTTACAAGCAACCTCAAGAATGCAACCAAATAGATGAAGTTCAGACAATCGTTATTTTTCCCTATGCTATTAGGTGACAGGCTAAGGTTCACCATTCATCTTTATCCCATCTGTTTCAGGTCATGCGTCTCATTAGCAGTAAACATGCCTATTTTAGCCACTTTTCAAAAAGAATTTTTTAAACTGTGCTGAATGTAACCTAATCAAAGAATTACAGACTGAAACTGCTAACATCTTCCGATGTTTCTAACAATGCTAACATACCATAGGGCTGCTATTCTGAGACTGGTCTATCTCAAGAAAAAGAGGATTAACCAAAAAAAAAAAAAAAAAAAAAGAAAGAAAAAAAAACTAAAAAAAAAGGGGGGATGTGGGGGGGGGGGTGGGAAAGAGTAAAAGAAAACACATACAAAAAAGCTTCGAACAAGAAATTTCTCATCACTTTTGGCAACTTCAGAAGTACTCTAAGGCACGAAGGCTCTTTGCTACAAAAAGTATCTAGTCATCATGAGTCAGAATCGCACTACATCATGTACAGTGAATAAAAGTGATAGATCGGCACTTAGTTAATACACTGACTGCAACCAAAACACCAAATGGGTCATTTTCGCTTGGCCTGAGAATACCCACCCATCGGCATCCTTTCACCGCTTAGTCATCTTGTAAAAAGCTTTATGTTACAAAGCAAAATTACATGCACATAAAACACCTAATTTACTCATTTAAACTCCATGCCCAAGGCTAAAGTTCACTGAAACCTCAGTTTGGAATAGTGATGAGCAACAACCAGCACGGCCTGCCCAGGGAGAGGGTGGCAGGAAAGACCTATCATCTCCGCCGGTTCCAGGCCAAGAGTTTCCCCGGGTTTCGCATTTAGTCATCTTTCACAACTACAAGTTTTCATCACAGATCAGTGAGAGAAGAGCACGATTTCAAGGCACAGTTTCCCGGAGCCAGCGTACACGTACAGGCACACCGCGCAATTTCTGAATGAGAGCCGGTGCCGTATCTCCTTTTGTCGCGATGTAACGCTGCCGGTATTATATTATTTCTTTCTCTCCTCCTGAATCAGCCCCCTCCCCATGCCTTTCCCCTCCTCTTCCCTCCCTCCCCCATAAAAACCCATAATCACATTTGAGAGAGGCTCCGCACTTATCCGTTCCATATGGCTCTCACAATCCAGGCCAAGCTTTCCCTGTGACCTTTTAAAGAGACAAAGAAGCAAAGTACTTATCTAGAAACAGAAACACTGCAGTTTTCTGAGTGAAATTAGCAAAACCGACCCGAAACTCACCACTTCAAAACTTGACAGCATATAAATAACAAAAACAAAGGAGGTTTCCTTTGCAGCCCGAGCTCTTGAAGAGGAAGAAGTTCAAGACTGATGTTTTTAGGTCCCCCCCTTTCTGAAGGGGGGGGGGGGGGGGGGAGGGGGGGGCAGCAGACCTGAGGACTACTTCCCCTAATATTCTCTTTTTTTTTTTTTTTCTTTTTTTTTCCTTGTTGCTATTTTCCTCTAGGCGGGGAGGGGCAAAAACAGATAGCGAGAAACAGAGTAGCCATGAGCAAAAATGGCAATGGACAAAAAAAATAGAGATTAAATATCTTTTGAGAGAGCCAGTTTTCGAGGTTTAGCAACGGAAGACAGAGCTGCAGATCAAATTGATCAGACAAGTGTAACGCTCAAAATGAGGAATTAATAAGAATAATAATAATTTAAAAATAAGTAGCAGGTTTAAATTAAGGTGGAGGGTGATTTAAGTCTAGCTATCCTTTCAAAAATAAAACAAATGCATAAAGGATCAAGTGAGAAAAGGGGTTATTGGGAAAAAAAATGCAAAGAAAAAAAAAAGCAGCTTTTCTATCCAGTGTGAAGAGCAGAAAGTCTACTTCTAGGTTGTCACTTACACTATTATTCTCCAATAGGCACCCAGAGGAGCAGCACACACAGAAGGAGCCCGCTCCCCTCCCCCTCCGCAAAAATATACACCGTAACAGCCCCCAAACTTTCTGCGGAAACCTCAGCCCCAGAGATCGCTACTGGAGATAAAAAGAAAAAAAAAAAGTGGAGAGAAAATTGCAGGAAAAGGCACTAAAATGCCACTTTTAATCTCGCCTTTGAGGTCCGGGGAGGGAAAGGAAAAAAAAAAAAAAAAAAAAAAAAAAAAAAAAGAGAGAGAAAAAAAGGCAGAGAGGACCTGTCTCCTCTCATTTACCGGGGGCTGTTGTGCGAGTGACGGGGGGAGAGGGAGCGAGAGGAGGGGAGAGAGAAAAAGAACAGAGGGGAGGAAGGAAACACACAACAAGGCACACCACCACCACTACAAAAAAGTGACGAGGTTTCACTCCCTCCGAGACCAACACCGGGAAAAATTATAATTTTAAAAAAACCCAATCCTATTAGGTAAAAAAAAAAAAAAAAAAAAAAAAAAAAGGAAAAGAAAAGAAAAGAAAAAAAGGAAAAAAAGAAAACCAACAACAAAAAACTGGTTCTGCTTCTGCAAAGGAAAAAAATAAAAAAAAAGAAAATCTGGGAACTCCGAGAAGAGTTACTCGCAAGAAGGGGTAAAAATATAAAATAGAAAGGTTGCAAAAAGCCAACAACAACAAAAACCAAGCCAGCAAAAAAAAAAACCACAACCACCCAGTAACAATTGAAAAAGAATAATAATGGTAGGCTTTGTATTTTGTCTTTTTTTTTTGTCTTTTTTTTTTTTAATTCTCGTTTCCCCTGGCTGGCTGGGTACGGTTGTTATTTAGGCCGGTTTGGTGGTTGTTGCTGGATGTTACATGGATATGTGTGTGTGTGTATGTGTGTGTGTCCCCGGACGGAGCTGCCTCGCTCTGCTCTGCTCCCCCCCCTCCTCTCTCTCTCTCCCTCTCTGTTTCTGTCCCCATTAAATTATTAGTTGACTCATCACTACTCCTCCTCCTCCTGCTGCTGCCGCCGCCGTCCCCTGCTCACAGCCTCCTCTCCTCCTCTCCGCTACCGCTCGCTGCCGCTGCTGCCGCTGCTTCTTCTTCCTCCTCCTCATTTTAATACAAAATAACACCGAGGCCACCGGCTTTTTTTTTTTTTTTTTTTTTTTTTTTCACAGCCAGAGACGGGAGGAGGACGCAGCCTCCCTGCTGCTGCCCGGAGCCCTTCCCCAGCGGCCCCGGATCATCCGACGCGTCCTGGGAGAGAGAGAGAAAGTGGCAGAGGAGGAGGAGGAGGATGAGGAGGCGGAGGTGGTGGTGAAGGAGAGAGGCGTGGGGGAGGGGAGGCCGGGCAGAGGGAGGGGGGTCGGCAGGAGTGCGGCGGCAGCGGGGGACCGCAGCGAGGAGCGGGGAGGGGGCGCCGGGCCGGGCCGGGCCGGGCCGGGCCGGGGGGGCGGCCGCCGGCGGCGGTAGGTGAGCGGGGGGGCCGGGGGAAGAGGGCGTGCGGCTTCCGGGCGCGCACGAATTTGCAGCTCGCTGGGTGCGGGTGAGGCGGCCCTGCCTGCGCCGCGCACAATGCCCGCTCCGCGCCGCCCCGCGCCGCGCCGCGCCCCCCCGGCAGATGGGGCCTGCGGCGGAGGGGGCGAGCCGGGGGGCACGGGCGCGGGGGCACGGCAGCACCAGCAGCGGCAGCAGGAGGAGGAAGAGGGGCGGGGGTGAAGGCTGAACAATATCCTGCCGGCGCTGGCGGGCGCGCCGCGCTGGCGCAGCCCCCGCCCCTCGGCGCGGAGCCTGCGCGGGCCGCGGCGGGCAGGTGCACGGCGGCCGCCCCGGCCCCGCAGGTGGGGCCGCGCCGCGGAGGCCGCCCCGGGAAGCCAGCGGCCCACGTGGGGAAGAGAAGTTTCTCCTTCCCTCCCCTTGCCGTCGGTGTCTACGGGGGTGAAAGAAAAGCACCGGCCACGGTTCTGAAAGGTTGAGTGAACGCGGCCCCGCTCCGCGCAGGGCACCGTCCACCGCGGCTCCGGGAGCTCCGGTGGGCGCCGCGACCAGCAGAGCGAGCTGCGGCACAGCGAGACATCGCTCCGGGCTCGGGACGGCGACGTGCCGCATCCCCCGCCACGAAACTGCCCCTGCGCCGAGTCCGCGGCGCGGGACCGAAAGCCACCGCTGAAAGGTGAAAGCTGAAAGGTGGTAAAGTATTGACAAAATAAGTAACTGCGAGACAGACATGGCTTTTTCCCGTCATGCACTTGGAAGAAAGTAACCCAACTAGCCAAACTTGAAAGCAACAAGTTTGTACAAGCTGCGAGATAAGAGAAAAATTAAACTTCTTTATTGATAAAATGCGTAGTGTTGGAATAGACTATGTCTAAAGGGAAAGTTGCATCATCGACCAAAAAAAACATGAATTACTGCACAGACAGGTATATAACCAAAATGTCTAGGGCAGTAACTTTAAAACAACCGACAAAACAACAACAAAAACAATACAAACATGAGCGGCAAAAGTAGGTGAGTGAGAAGGCTAATACCAGTCCTGTAATACACAAAATAGTACGGCCTTTGAAAACAGGGCAAATCATTAAATCTATAAACAGAGAATTTTGCACTATGCATATATTCAAATAAGAGAAATACATCAAGACAAGGTATAGAATCACATTGATGTTTACTAAAATAAGCACAAACAGCATATAGAACATGCAGGAAAAAGAAAATGGTAATAGGGCAAAATGCATGAAATATTTATCATATTCTGCAGTGCATAAAATAGATTATAATCTCAGAAGCAAAAAAATGCAAGGCTGGAAAATGAATACACTGTTACATAATACTATTATTCAAAGCAGAGCAAGTGGAGGTGGCATATGTATGAAACATGAGAAGTTGTACCTATGTTGTGTATCTTGAAAAGGTTTACTAAGATCATTACTGAGACTGCTGAAAAGGAAAAATAAAAACCAAAACCCCAAAACCAAAGAAACATGTTTCACAAAGAAAAACAAGGGAAAATGTAGATGATATCTTCCATTACAGATGATCAAGGGGTAACTGTCTAGCGAGTTGTTTGTTTAGAAACCAATCCTTTTTCAACAAGATACAGTATCAATCAGTCCCACTTAAAAAAATTATATATGTGTGTGTGTATATATATGTACTTCCCAATACATTTGAATACTTGGAGGAAAACTGTGTTAACTAGTTGAATTCAAACTTTGTGGGCACAATGGAAAATATCAATGTCTTATTTTTTCAACATTTTCAGAAAAGCCTGATAAGGTAAACTTAAACTTCAGCAGTAAGCAAGACTGGCCACTAAAGAAGAAAATCATGAAGGACATGAGAGTTTCAGCTGGCAGTATGCTGCCTGCAGCATGATGGAGGAAAAGGGCATTGAAGATAATTTAAGAGATGCAGAGCTGATTAGAATAGAGCAAATATGATCTGGAACAAGATTTGAGACTAAAATACCACCTTATAAAAATGATTACTAGATATGACAATAACAAAACAAATAACACCAAAAGATTAAAATCTTCTAAAATAACTTTTGCTTTGGTGTTCACAAATCATTCTGTTCATGATAAAATAAAAAAAAAAAACCCACCAAAAAACAAAGCAACAAAATGTTTGGATTAAAACAAAGTGATTAATCTAAAAAGCAGAGATGGTGAATTAAAGGAGCAGGGAGATAACAATCTGATAATACAGGAGCACAGAAGGCCTAATAATGATATTATTACGCACACTAACCAAACACTGACAAACAAATATTCTGTTAATTATATAATCATGCATATGCTTCCTATGCTTGAGATAAATGATTATGGAAAAGAACTCTCTTCTTGAAATTGCATATATGCACTAAACCTTATAAACTCCCTACCACATGGATTAATCTAATTCCCATACACCACTTATGCCTGGTAAAGTATTTACTACAGACTTGGAAGGCTGAGCGTGAAACCCTTGCTTTGACTAGAAAGCACGAATTACTGAAGGCTGCTGTGTCTTGACAGATAGACAACAATCAGATATCTCTTATCAATACCAAACTACTTGGAAATAATTCAAGATACAGATATCTGATTTTCATTTGACCTATTCCAATTTGCACTTCACTGTGTCAACTTTGATATTAAAATGTTCAGCTAGAATAAAGATATTTGTAATAAAAACATATATATAAAGAACAGAAGATGAATAGATATTGTCATGGATACATATGCAGGCAATCATTTACACGTGCGGCAATAGTAACATCACATTTTTCATAGCTTCTAGTCAACATACAGCAGGCAAATACATGCTTAATAAAGGTTATTAATCCTTAATAAAGTTGTTGCACTGTTTTTATTATATATAAAAATGCATTTTGCCCTATCTTATGTTGAAATAAGACAAATATTTTAAAAGTTGGGCTGTGTATTTTCAACCCCATGGTGAATTAACTCTCGAGCAGCAGTCTCAGTAGCTGCAAAGCAACACAAATTCTCTAGTGTGGCATGCTGCCTCAGTGCCTCCTAAGGTCTCTATTCCAATATTTTCTTGTTCAAAATAAATTAGGAAATACGGGCCCAAATCTTGAGTCTTGGCTCTTGTGCAATGCAAACAGAAATGACCTGGCAGCAGAGCAAAACCAGCATGGCTGTGCATTCTCTTTTATCAGATTTCTTTGGGGAGATCAGGCTGATTGGCTTTTACACACATGTACATCTGACAATGCTGCAGCCTTTTGGGCAGCCCGTAAGCACCATCCCGTGCTGGAGATGATGCAGAGCTGTGCAGCAGCCGTGCGACTGCTGGGCAATTCTCTTCACTGGGGATCTGAATGCATTTCCCCCACAGCGAGGTTTGATGGGTGCACATCTATGGGTACTGGTAACTGCTGGACAGCAAGGCAGTGGCAGTACCACTCCGTGCCTTTCTGAAGGTAAACATCCGTGGCTGGAGGGTGGGTGACACCCCGAGGGCTTGTGCCTCCTTGCCATGTGGGTCACACAGAAGTGTGGGTGAAGGGGAAGGGAGCACCCCACAGTCCTTTCCCACGTCTGCCTGTGAAACCTCAGCACATCACCGCTGTTGTGACAATGCAGTCCCATGGCCCTAGGAGTTTTACACTTCGACCTGAAGTTGTTTTTCAGTCTCCTCAGACTAATTTCCCCTTCGCTTCGCCCTGAACAACAATAGTTGCCTGACACCGCTCAAATGCTTCTACCAACCTGACTGCGGCAATCGCAATTTACATACGACCCAAGAATCCAATGCACACCAATGTGAATCACAGCATTCTGCGACATCCCCCACGCTGAACTCAAAAGTTACATACCAACCTAGATTTTTTTGACTGCAACCTGCCCCAGCCTGGATAGGATGCCTGTCAAAAAGCAAAAGTGCTATGAAATGAAATTCATAGCACTGAAAGGCATCGCACACAAGCTGTCGTCCCCTCTCACATTTTGCATGAGCAATTTCTGCTCGTTTGTGTTCTCTCACACACCATGTCCTGAAACAGTTACGTAAAATGAATATTTAACTTACGATAGTCAGCTGTATTGAACTGCACTTAATTGGATATTAAGTGAAGTAAATTATCCTTACCATATTCGTCAGAGGTGAAAAACCTACATATATGGCTACATGTAGTGCATTCATTAGTTTACAGACCCCAAGGCCCCTGGGAAGCATCAGATATCTACACAGTGTCCCATGGTGCAGCATTTTTTAGCTGGATGTCTCAGCTAGCTTGCAGATATGTAAAATCATATACAAACAGACATTTCCCTATTGATTGCCTCTGTGACGAGGCTCGTTTACTCCTGCAAATATTATCTGCAATGTACTTCAATCACAGAATCTTTTTTTAAAATGGAGTTGAATAAGAATATGCAAAATGTGATTTTGGATAAAACAAGTTACTTTTAGTCAAACTACTGCACCATTTTGTGTAAGTCATTTCATAGCTGTATGTCTATTTTGACTAAGATGCTTGTGCAACTGAAGGAAATACATACTTCTGCAGATGTGGCCCCTACAGTTATTTCAGTTCACCCCTTGGTGAGTCATGGAGAGGCAAAATGCTGGAAGAAAATTATGGAGTAAAATCCAACAAATCTGCTTGGCCTGACATAGGGGAGGGTGAACAAGAGCACTAATGAGAATAGTGAGTCTTTCACCACTGGTTGCCACAAAAAATCTTAGCTGCTTAAAATTGTAATAGAGAGTTGCCCACTTTCCATAAAAGATCACAGCAATCAATATTAATGGTTAATCACATAAATCTTACTCTGTAGATGCACAGTCTATTGCCTGCTATGTGGAAAAACAGTTCACTTTTTGCTATCTATAGTAGGACATCAATTCCCACAAACACTGTGTATATGTTATTTAATATCAGCCAGTATATTTTATGACTGTGGACTTCAGAACCATTTCAAATAAAAAGCTTCAACTTTTAAAAAAAGCATATTGAAGACCATATTCTCTTCCATTCTTAACACTAGATTAGGACCTTGATGAGTCATGCTTGTAATTTCCATGTGGCAACTACAGCCAACTACTTCCACAAAAAAAGAACAAACAAAAAAATGCAATAGAGTTGTATATAATAATATTTTATGCAATTAGGCAGCTGGAAGAAAGGAGGAAAACTGGCATCTTAGGATCAGTCAAGTTTCCCATGTCATAAGTGTATGTTCAGCAGGTCACTAATTTCACAGCTTTCTCCCCAGAGGTACAATTTTTAGGTCTTTCATGTGAAGATGCTTAATGTGGGACACTGAGAGATTAAAAAAGAGTGGTTCCTGTTAAAGCCCTCATCATCACAGCACTAGATAACTCCTAGGTATGAGATGGGCATATAATTGTTACCTAAAAGAGTCAGTTGATAAGTGGTTATTTTAGGGATGTGTCTGAATAGAATCTCTATTAATTTAACAGTATGTAAAAGGGAAGTTACACCAAATTACCTCCAAAGTGTTTTTCAGTCCTGTTTGCAATTTTTTGACTGGTTCCATTATGTGACTCATTTTCCCTCACTTCCAACCACAGTGCTTCTATCCCAGTTAGTATGCTTTTAAAATACAAAAATTTCCTCCAACAACTCTGGGCAAGGATGAATTTCACACAGCCCAAGCAAAGCTGTGCATTACAGTAGAAAACACCTGAACTGTTGCATTTAGCCCTACAGAGGATTATTCAAGTATTATTATCTAGAGCTTAGATGTTTGTTGAGCTCAAACCGCTCTGAGTTCTTACATAGGGATTCTTCATCAACAGGAGAATAATCTCTTCATTGATCTGATAGTACAAATAAAAATCTACTGACACAAACTGAAAACATGGAAGAGTTTTAAGTCGAAGGAAATGGTTAGAACTGATTGATGAATTGAACTATGTCAAACTTTCATTATGAAACACAAAACCACATGAAATGTCCTGTTTCCAGTTTCATTATTAACTCAGACCTCTGCACATGTTCTGCTATACTTTTTCTAAGGTTCAAAACCTTTTAAGTAAAACTCTGCATCTAATTACGGCCAAACTTGACAGGAGTCAATATTCACATGAAATGCATGCAAAATGTGTGGTTTTGGTCTAAAACAAGTTGAAAGTTGGTGGTTTTGGCCAAATTAGCATTTTCTTCTAGGGCTCCTTCCAATTTCCAACTCAGATGATTCCACAGTAACAAAGACGAAATAAATGAGTTTTTCAGTTTTTTTCAGGAGCAATTAGCTATTAATATTCACAGCTCTTTTAAGGAACAAGATACCTGTTAATATTAACAGGTGCTAACTAAAAAAGGCTTAGCATATGCAATGTCACTAAGATAAAGGTCATTTGTACATATGTCAGAGTATGCTAAGTTTAATGCAAACAACATAAAGCAAAACCAAATAACTTGAAAATGTTAATACTTGTTCTGATTTAGGAAAAAAAAATAACAAAACCACCACAAAACAAAAACAAACACACACACATACACAAAAGAGAAATTAACAAAAATGTATTGAAGTATTTGATGTATTTATTTGCTTAAAGCAACTATGTTTCTAGATTTCCTGTTGAGTGGCTACAATGGAAACAAACTGAGATGCAGAGCAGCAATTGGAAACCCACTAGAATACAGTAATTTTATATACAGTACAGGGCAAAATTAGGTTAATATTTATGATAGCAATTTATACTCAGAAAATACTTGAAGGAAATGCCATAACAGGTGTGCAAAAAGTTAGTTCCTGTGGTAAATACAAAAATTTGTCGGGAAAAATGTCTTCTCTGTAATTTCCTTCTGGTTTATACTACAAACTCCTTCCTGTATTAGATTTTTCCTTCAAAAATGTTGATAAAAAAGGGGAGTTTTGGAATATTCTGCTCATAAAAGATGCAGTGAATTCTCTCAGTTCATTTTTCTTTTATTGATATACAGAGGGAAAAACCTCTCTCCACCACATCTGCAAATGTGCCACTTCCAAAGTGGACGGGGCCAGGTGAATAAATGATCCAAATTATTACAGTTACAGAAGAATAATGTCCAAATCAACTTACTCACATATTTTTCAAACACGAGACACCTTCAAAGACAAGAATCGCTCAATACACTGTCATGAATGAACTACACAGAAACGCATCTCACGTCTAAGCCCGTGCTTAAAACTCTTTTAGATGCTTTTGTATAAAAAGAAAAAGAAAACATATTCAGATCTTCGTATACTTAATACCGAGTGGTCATTGCTGTGGGCATATCACAATGAGTTATTGCCATTTTTTCTTGATTCAGTTCTCTAAAAATCTTTCCATGACCAAAAGAAGTATTGCGCTCAGCCCATAGTGAACACTTTAATAAAAAGCAGTAAAGCAATCTATTTCATTGTCAAATGATTGAAAGAAATTTAATTAATGCCTTTGGAGGGAACGCCTATATAAGTATCACAATCACAAGAATGTGCATATATGCATATATGAATACATATGCCCAGCCGCCGTCTACCCTGTTGCTTTAATGTCATAACACTGTAGTCCATGAGCAGCTGAAGGCAAAAATGAACTCCTATAATTTAAACTATCGTGCTGACACAATTTTAAGGTCATATTATATTGTGTAGTTTACTAGAAGATTAAATGCTTGCTTCATCACAGGACACTTCAGCCCTAGAAAAGGCAGGCAGTATAGAAATGCTCACAGACAAACAAATTAAAAATAGTAAGTTGTAAACAGGGGAAAATAAGTTTATGCCACACCAACAAAACCAAAAAGAAACAAAAATCCCCAAACCCAAAAAGCAAAAAAACACAAAGACGCATGAAAAGCAGTATGCTATGTTAGATGTTTATCTATACATAAGAGACAGGTGTCACAAAAACAAAACAAAAAAATCACGAAGCTAAAGAGAAACTTTAACTCACCAGTTTCCATCTGTTATATCTGAATTCATGCATAATTGATTATCCATGACTGGTAAGTTCTTTTTTTTCACTAGCCTAACACAGTTTTCTAAACATTATGTGTTAAATCACCACCAAAGTAAAGGGTGTTTGAGAAACCGTAAGGGCAGAATAAAAATTTTTTAATGAAAAATAACATGTCAGTTAATAATAGAGCTGACCTATGTTTAAGAGAGAAATTTTAATCATGTGCATATTAAATATTAATAACCTATTCTGTTATTGTTATAATAAGGTTAAGTAAGCTTCTCCATGCTTAAGGAAAGAGAAAAAGTAGGAATATGTAACAGTGAAAAAAAGCGCTGAGAAGCAGAGACATAAGGAAAATGTGTCAACAATAAACAAGAGGAAATGAGAAAGAAGGAAAAGATGAAGGTGGAAACTAATCTCTATGTGTCATTATGACTGCCAGAGTACTGGCAAAGCAGCAGCATCCTTTTATTTCAATTTTAATCATTTCTGAATTTTAATACCCTGCTCCTTTTGTAATTCTCCTGGCATTCCCTATATGCATCCATCCCAGCCAAAACACCAGTGTAAATTAAATGGCACGCAACCACACCACTGATGTAGTTCTCCCAGTAGAACCAATTGAGTGACCAAAAAGCAGAGAAGGTATGACTACTTTGTATCCCCATAGACTACTGGCCAATTAAGTGACTTAATGTTCTTCAATTCCTTTAATTTTGAAAAGAAGGGCAGTGGTTAGGTAACCCAGCAATATAGAGCCATTAAAAAAAAATAAAGCAAGCCAGTAGTAATACAATAATCAGTGACCATCAGGGCCTGGAAAAATGAGTTTGCTCTCACTGGCACTAAGGAGCATCACATGATTATTTAATTACAGCTCTAATTTTTGTCTCGTGGATGGCAACATATCAACAATTAATAGGGCAAATAGAGGAGACTGCATTTTTAAAGAGACAGAACCTATATGAAATAGTGCTTGGTAATGCAATTTATCAGACAGTATAATGCTTCTTACGGCACATCTGTCATCCTGCCAAGCACATAAAGAAATTCTACTGGTTCAATTCTCTTGCATGGTATCCATAAAATTCTTCTGGAAAGCTTAGAAAACAATAACTACACCTATGAGTATCCTAATTGTCATTTTAAGCGGCAGCGCAGAAGTTGGTTACTTGTAGGGCTCACAGCCCAAATAAAGTAGTGGAATCACAAGTTTCAAATGCAAGTATGCTATAAAATTGTCTTGAAAAAATTATAATGAAATTCATCAGTAATGGAAAAAATGATTATTGTATCCAGTGAGTCAGGTGAAGAAAAAAAGAAAGTCAATAAAATACAGTCAATGGGACAGAGATTGATTTCGACCGATTGACTTTATGGTGGGATTTTCTTACAAAGCATACCGAAACCAGAGACTCAAAACCTATATCATACCTTTCCTGCACAGGACTTCTAGATAAGAAATGAAAAACAAGACCTGAAAGATGATGTATGATACACATTATGGACTGAAAAGCTCTGCTTTAAAACAGCTGGATGCGGTTTCCCTTGTGCCCCATCCTGTGCGGAACCTAGTGGGAACTTCCTAGTGGGAAGTTCACTGTGTTGAGAAGCACTTTTCACAGTCAGGGGAATCTGGAAATATATCAAAAGAAAAACTAATTTTATGCACCTTTTTTTCCACAGCAATAGGTGGACCAAGCTACAAACCCCATAAATTTATATCATCCAGTGTATGTTTCAGACAATAGTCAATATCTGACACAGCAAAAGCAAGCTCCAAAATTCCTCTCAGCAATAAACTGTACCTGGGAAAAACCTACCATACTATGCTTAGAACCTACTCCTCAAGATAAAAATTAAACATGCTTTTACATTTGATATTCTAAAATCTACCCTTTGAACGAGCAATGAAACGTGAGTTTGGGCCCTTGCACAGAAAACAACCCCACTGCTAAGCAGCAGTTCAAGTACTATTGCAAAAAGTGTGACTAGAGAAGCAGTACTATTGCAATAAATGCTCCATCCTCCCCAAAATTGTGTCAAATTAAGTTGTTTTCATTGAAGTCATGAACATTCTGGATTGGAGATCTTAATCTATAATCTTAAAAAGAAAGCTGGCAAGCAAGAGCTTGTATGTAAAAGTAAATATCATTCTTTTTATGCACTGGTTAATATACAGATAACATGTCTCACAAAGACTGTAATTAAATGTCTAGTGCAGAAGTAACACTAAAAAGCATACAGTATTATTACATTACAATGAATCCTTAGAAGCTAAAACTGTCATTTTTAAGTTTTAAGATGCCTTTAATTATTCTTGAGACTTCTTACATTTATCAAGGAAGCCCACCTATGATGAAAAGCACTAATGATTTAAAATCTTTCTAATATTGCTCTCCACAAAAATATTAATTTAATCTTTGATTATAAACATTTTAAAACTCAGTCTGGAATTCCTCTCCATTTAATTTTTTGCCTTTGGTCCTTCTGAGAGCCTGCAAACACGCACGTTCTCCCCCACTCTTTCCTCTCTTTTCTGTCTTTTATTTAATGTAATAGAAGTAGGAATATAGGGTGTGTATGATATTTAGAACTTTCTTCCTTTACATTGAAAATGTTTTTAATTACCTGGCTATTATGACCAGACTCATATTCTAAGTGCACTTACTGAAAAGGAAATACCTTTCTCATACCTTTGCATGTGGGTTTGAGTTCAGAGCAGCAATTCTTGACACTTGGCTGAAAATGTTTTCCACTCTAGGACTGATTTACAAATATAAAGAATTACTTAATCCTTTAGTGTTCTATGAAACATCTATATTACTAATTTTATAGCTGGATAATAAAACCAGGAGCATATTAAGGCCGCATTTATAAAAGGATAGTGTGCTGCAGCTTCCTTTTCCTTCATATGAAGTTATGTGCTAAGCATTTTCAAAATAAGGGTTACAGCATCAAGTATGGCAAACATGGCATGGACAGTTATTAACCCAAAATTGCACTTTTTTTTTTTCAGGGCTGAAACCAGAAGTCTAGACACCAGAAAAGATGATGAGACAGTCCTCCAAGCATAGGTGGTCTGAGTGCATCACCACTTTGTCTAGTGAGCAGCAAGTGTAACGACCCACAAATGATTGCTGCTGGCCAAATAAATCCTGTCAGAGCAGGATCCTGGGAAGACAAGATGCACTTGAGGTTTAAAGCACCTCCCTCATCTCCTCAGGTCATATCATGTCATAATGCGCCACGGGAAAGAGATAGAGCAGATAGTCACTGGAAGTTATGTAAGGCCAACGCAGCTGGCAGACGTGGCCCATCCTGATGTTCTGCACCCAGGTGCAGCTGGGGTGACAGGAGCCCAGGCCAGCAGGCTCCTCTGCCTCTCTAACCTGCAGTTCACAGCAGCAAAGCACTGCCAGAGATAACTCCTGTGAACCCACAGCTGTGCAGAGGTGTCATCAGCAATGCTTTACAGCAACTCAGAGACAGCAGCTAGCCTGCACTCTGGTAAAAGCAAGTCTTACAGTCCCAATCCCAGCAAACACAAATGCACAGTGTTTCAGGGGAGAATCAATCTCCAAAGAGATTGCTGTGTGTTGGCATTCTAAATAAATATAAAAGCTGGACCTTGGCACAAATACTAATTGTTAGTGTGTCCCTCAGCCCACCCGAACACCTAACGCCGATCCTCTACAGGAACAGTGAAAACTAAGCTCTGCAGTGACACACCAGCCTGCATGGGAGCAAAGTCAGGCTCAGCAAGTTTAAAAGGAAATATTTAGAATTCAGACGGTGCCTGAGGTATGTTACTACACTCTACTACTGCACTCTACTATTGCTATGCCATTCCTAGTACACTGCACCAGATAGAACAGATTAATACTAGATTTCAACTGGTAGGGGCACAAGGACCAGATCAGAACACATGTACAAGATCAGTGCTGGCAAGACTCCCTAAAATTAATCTCTATCAAGACTTAAACTTACTGAGAGCAATGCTGTGCAGCAACCATTAGAAAGCTGACATTTGCAAAGCAATAGAATGGATACCCATTATGTAATGAAGCGTTGGTGATAACTGCGGTAAAATCAGATGCCACAGGACGGCAAATGTTCTAAACCACCCGCATTTTTGAAGGGAACATCATAGTATATTCTCTTGGAAGTAACAGTTACAAGTTGTGGTCAGGGCTGTTTAGAGTTCATGATACCACAGCCAAGGGAACTGACCAACAAGCCAATTTAGTGTTAAGTATAATACTTTCAGAATCTGAGGAAGAAATGAACCTCTCATGTGAAAGTTATTAATGAAACCCTTCAACAGAGAATTTAGAGAAGCTTCTTGCAAACTGTAGGTTATTCTGACTGCGGTTATCTTCAGTTCAAATGCCGGCTACTTGGACTCATTTCTCCAAGATTAAAAGTAACATCAGCAGGGCTTTCTGACACTAACTTTATAAAGTTGCAAAATTTCCGTATAACAGGCAGTAAGAGCTGTAAGTTACTCTTTAACCGTCAAACTGTTTTACTTCTTTTTTTTTTTTCTTTTTTTTTTTTTTTTTTTTTTTTTTTTTAGAATCAGTAGCAACTTTGTGACAACTAAAGTTTAAAAAATGCACTTGATTGCATAGTGACAGATTTGCAGAACATTTTTCATCACACACACATATGTGCTTTCAGTTATTAATAAAATGCTTCTGCCCTTAATCTGCCATTGCCTGAATATACAATTTCAGTGTCTTGGATAGACAAATACTGTTAAGGAATTCTGTTTTCCCTGTTTGAGATGCAATTCAATTACACCAAGTAAAACTGAATACTATGCCTTTAAAACTGGCTTTGGCTTGCTACAGAATGGAATACCGAATCACTTTTCTATTAAGATCCTCTTAGAGTGGAATGATAACAAAACTTTTTCCTCTTCCTCACCCCCTGCTTTTCCTTTTCCCCTTGTTTTAAACAAGGAAGAGCCAGCTGCCCTGGGTAACACCACAGGTAGATATTAAAATGGAGACAGCCATTATTTAGTGGCGACAGGAATATAAATACAGGCACTAACCTATAAACTGGTGTTTACTTCAGGAAAGTAAGTCATATTTTTTCCTCTGATTGCCGTGCTGTCAGTTTAATGCAGCGTAAATAAACAGTAGGTGCATGATAGCTTTAAGTAGAAAGTGTTCATTCCACAAGAGGAGCAGATTACTGAAGCCTGATGCCTATAACGGCAAAAACAGAACTTCCATTTTACCTGGCTAAGAGACTTGTGGCTTTTCTATTAAATTAATTTGTCAGAATTCTATGAAAAATACTATGCACTCAAAGAACTTTACCAAACACATTCATTTTTGCAGCCCTCAACTTGAACCATTTGAAAAAACAAAAGCCAATCACTCCTCTGTAATTTCATCATCCCATCGCTCTAAATGAAAGCTTTATATAATCAACCTAATATAACAGAAAATAAAATGATATATAGAATTGCCTATACTTTGAGTTATTTTGTTCTTATAAATATATTCCCTGACTGGAAGTAAAAAAATTCCCCTTTGGAAAAAGCAATGATGTCTGAGAAGATTGTATATGCACTCTACATCTATTAACATAAATTATAAGAAAGTAAAATGTTCCAGATGTGTTTAAACTGTTGTAGAAGGAAAGTTTGTGGCTTCACTGGATATATATTAAATATATCTAGAGAGAGCAATGGCAGTTATATACAAGAAGGCAATAAAATGCTTCACTAGAGTCTATGTTAAAATACCATAGTTCCTAGAAATATGACTAAAACATTTCAGAAGTCGTATTTCCTCCAGTTTTAATTCAGAAATCTACTTTAATGTATTAATAAAGTAATCTCCTTAATTTTTTTTTTCAAATACAGCTGGAAACCTAAGGAATTAGTTCAAATTCCTCTGACAATACTTAGATTTAAAAAAAAAAAAAAAAAAAAAAAAAAAGGTGGCATAAAAAAGGTGACAATACTTTGAAAAAATCAAGTAGTTGATACATTTAAAAGATTTGGTGGGGTTTTTTGTTGGTCTTTTTTTTTAGGAAGAGCACCAGACCTCAGCAGATTATCTTCTAAATGGCAGTTGCACACATGTAAACCCCTCTCTATCCCAAACTCCCTATCTAATGTGGGAGAAACCTCTCCAAAGAGGCTTCAGTGCTGCAGGGGTGGATGTGCCCACGTCCCCAGCAAGGCTGAACGTGGTGGTGGGATGCTGGCAGGGCTGCAGGCAGGGCTGGTGCTGCCTTGGGAGGCGCAGCCACAGAGGGCAGGTGCTCATCTGCTGACCTGCTGGGCCTAGGCTGCAAAGCAGAGAGGTGCCCTGCTCCTGTGCAGGCTGGGGCTGGCGTGGCAGCCTCCCCCTGCTCCGGACACTGCCAAAGCACTGTGTCCCATCAGTGAGTTACAGATTCACGCTGCTTTCTCAGGAGCACAGCAGCAGGTTAGGATTCACACGAGTCGCTAAAATAGCATGAGAGGGGAAACTGCGAGAGTTACTTTGCTATTTAAAGCATCAAGAACAAAGAATATAAAAAGGAAATGGCCAGTTTTTCAAAATTCATGCACAAAAAAGCGTTTCATTTAAATACTTTTTGTTCCAGTAAACTATTTTACATACAAAGGACTTATTTATTACATATTTGAACTTGTGGGAAAAAGGGAAGGAATGCACTGATTCCTGAAATAACTCTACAGCCTTTTTGGCGGCTTCGCTCTTCTGTGCTCTTGTTCTACTCTGAACAGTTTTATTACAGGGACAGAGGAATTCCTTGGAGTCAGTTGTTTCTTTGCCACTAGCTGTATTGAAGAGTGGGCATACATAGCATACTAGCCAAGGATTTTAATTTCTCTTCTATTGCTTATTATGTGTGTTCACTATCTGTTCCGACACATGCTTATATGTGAACACATTGCATTTTCTGCCTGCTCATTTTTTACCTACTCTATGTTATTTCACATTTCCTTGCAAAACCATTGCTTCGACTTGAAAAGGAATGCAATATCAATAACGATCTCAAATAGACAGTGAATTAGAAAATGAGTGTGCGTATGTATAAACATATTAAAGAGCATATAGGAGTGCGGGACTGGAAAGAGCATTCTCAAATTCTACAAATAGTGCTCAAGAGTAATTAGAAGGTAGGAATTGCAGATAACATGCTATATTCATGTCTATACACTCTACGCTTACAGTTTCAAGTTGTTTTTGAATAGTGCGCCTGATTTGACACATTTCTATCTGGTGATTGTGTTAAATGCTTGAAGAGATAGTGAAATATCCAAGCATTCCTTGTGCTAACTACAGCTGAAATTTTACACTTATTGTAACCTTTCCTAACAATGTGAGAAAAACAGAGTAAATATATTAAATTTGTTTCACAACAGATGCTTAGGTTGTTAATATTTAAGATGCCTATTCATGCTATTCCTGTCTGCACATTTGTCAAAAATGTAAGCTTGAATGCTAATGTTTGCCAGCAGACTACAGCAGACAAATATATGAATGCACGGTACCAAAATAATAGAAAGTAGAAATAAGGGGCTGCTGCTAACTCCCACCCAAGCAGCACGGACCAGAATGAAAGGGCACCTCCAGATCACAAGCCCTGGACTCTCTGCATCTGAATTTGTGAATTATTTTTTGCAGAAGCGCTGCGCTCATTTGCACGGACCAAAAACAGCGGAGAGCCTCAGTTAAAACTCATTTCAGTTTAGAAGCCGGTGCAAAGTGTTTCAGAAAACTTAAGATTGTAGCGAAGTTTCTCCCGCAGTCAGAAAAAGCCGGAGACTGGCAGAGGGAAACTCCGGGTCGGGCAGGTGCCTGTCAGGAGCGCTCCCCACGGCAGCCGGCGGAGACGGCGACAAAGGGGAGAGGATTTAGCAAAACCTCGGGTGGCGGGTTCGGAGACGGAGCGGAAAAATAAAACGCTGGAGCACACGGACGAGCTCCCGGCGCCGCTCCCCGTGACAGCGGCAGCGCCGGGTCGCGCCGCGGGCGGGCGGGCGGGGGGGACGTGCCACCCACCGCCACGGGCGCGCCCCCGGCTGGGCCAGCGCCGCTCGGCCGCCCGCGCAGCCCCGCGCAGCCCCCGCGGAAGCGCCACCCCGCGACCCCCCATCCCCCTTCCCCGCGACCCCCGGCCCCGCCGCTTCGCCCCGCGCCGTCGGGGACGCCGCGCCCGCCGCTGCCGGGAGGCGCGCGGGGCTGGGGAACAACTTTGCCAAACTTCTGCGGTTTTTTTCCCTTTGCCCCCACCCCCAACTCCCGCCGCTCCCCCCGTGCCGGCGGCGGGTGAGGCGGCAGCCGGCAAGGGAGCGGAGTGGAGCGGGGCCGGCGGCCGGCAGCGGCGCGGCGGCAGGTGTGAGCGAGCCCGTGCCGGCCGGGAGGCTCCGGCAGCGGCAGCGCCGAGCGCAGCCACTCGCCCCGCGCCTCCCTCCCGCCCGCCCTCCCGGGCCCGAGCAGCCGGCCGCGCTAAATCGCCGCGGCGGTGCCCCCGGCACGGCACTGTCCCCCCCCGTCCCCCACGTCCCCCAGGAGAGACGCCGAAGGAGCGGGACCGACTCACTCATGGGAGCGCGGCGGGCGAGGCCGGCGACACCTCCGGCTTCCGAGGCGCCGGCGAAGTTAATTGCACTGAAGTTCAAGTTGTCTTTTCACCCATCAGGAGTGGGCGTTTAAAGGAAGGAGAGCGAGGAGGAGGAGGGGGAGGGGGGAGAGTCTCTCTCGCTCGCTCGCTCTCGCACACACACACACACACACACACACACAACACAGGCACACGCATGCACGCACGCACACACACACACGCACACGCACCCGCCCGCTCGGCTCCGCTCCCGAGCTGCCTCAGCAAGGAGGAGCCCGGACGGAAAACACCAGGGCAGCAAGGTACCGGCGTGGGGCAGCCCTGCCTCCGCCTGCGTGTGTCTGTGCGGGTGTGCCGGCGTGTGTGTGTGTATATGTGTGTGAGAGAGTGTGTGTGTGCCCGCGCTCCCCCGCCCGCTGCCTGCACGGCCCCTCCGGGCGGGGAGTGCGCGCTGCCCCCGGGGAGGGGGCGGCGGTGCCGTCGGGGCAGCGCGGCCGCTGGGGGCCGGTCCGGCCGGGGCCGGGGACTCCGAGCCCCGCGCCGCCCGCTCGGCTCCGCGCCCGCTGCCGCCTGCCTGCGCGGCGGCGGTGGGAGGGGGAGAGCCGAGCGGCGGCTGGAGCGCAGCGGCGGCGTGTGTCTGTGTGTCTGTGTGTGCGCGGCGGCTCCTTCCCTCCGGCGGCTCCGGCCCGCGGGGCGGTGGGGCTGCCTTGGTGGAAGTGCCGGGGGATGCTGCTGTGCCTGTGTCCATGCTGCCGTGCCCCCTTCCCCCCGCAACTCGGGCCGAAACCCTCCACCGTCCCCGCACTGCCTTCCCCGGCACCGCGCCCCCGCCCGCCTCTTCCCCCTGCTCTCCATCCTGCCCCCGCTGCTTTATTTCCACAGCTGTCCCCGCGCCCTCTGGCCGCCCCCCGCCGCCACTCGCGGAGCCCCGCGCAGCCCCTTTCGGGCAGGCAGCGCCCCACGGCCCCCCGCGACTGGGGGGCTGAGGCAGAGAAGCTGCGCTGCCGCGCTGGCGGCCTGGGCGGGCTGGGGATGCCCGGGTGCGGGCAGCATCCCCCGGAGGCCTCTGCCTGCCGCAGCTCCGCTGCCACGTCGGGCCGGAGCGGGCCCGAGTCCCGCCGCGCATCACTCCGGTGCTCCTGCCTGGTGCTTCACCTGGCACCACGTGCTCCCCCGTAACGCTGTTTGGGAATTGCCTTTATTCGTGAAACTTCTCCTCGGGGAAGTACTTTTCTCTCCTTTTTCTTTTTCTTTTTTTTTTTTTTTCTTTTTTCTCGCTCGTTTTTAAGACCTTATTTCCCCTCTTCGCTGATGCAGGATTTGGAAGTCGAGTTCCTGGAGAATGACCCTGGGAATGAGCACAGGTTTCCCTGAAATCTGAGGCTGTTCCTCATTCCCTAGGAGACTGAGGAGAAAGCGGACCCCGGATGTCAGCCCAAGCTCCGTTTTTAATTTGTCTCAACTTTGAGGCAGATTTTGTCTTTCAGCTCTGGGAACTGACAGGTACAGTTCCCGTAAACCTTTGCATGAAACAAGACCAAGGCCAAGCAGTTGATACGTCATTGCTTTTCCTAGTTAGCCTGCAGTATGTCCTTCTATTAATTGCTATTAGTAAGTTAACCTTGTAGCTCAGTTATTGAATAATCATTAATCCATGGAGGATACACAAGCCCAAAGGTTAATAATAGGAATAGCAATTAATAATACTGACCTTGCCAGTGGGGAGAGTATTTTTGTCACAGTTATTAAAAGGCACTACTATTTATAATAAGTACAGTGGTGCAAATTTGGACTCAATATGTTGGTACCAAATTACTGCAACAACACCAGAAATTAATTCACCCCTTTATCTTCATGTCTCTGACTTTTTCTCAGTTTAAAATGTATCATCCCCTACTCTTTCATTTTAAATAGAAATGCTAGGTCTTTAATCAATTCTGACATTTCCACTAGAAAATAACGTTGAGCTCACTTACACAGATAAAAATTTATTTGCCTGCAGCTGATTTGTTGTAGTGCTTTGGACCTATTCATTTCTCTGAGAGGACTTCGCTTTTTATGGCCTTTTGATACCATAGGGTAATAAATGGGAAATCAGTACAAAGGGGACATTCTCATGGGTCCAACTCTCCACTTCCTAGAGTTGCCTCCTTGCAGAGCTACTCTGACTGACTGACTGAATAACCTATATCCTTCTATTGTCAAATACCCATCTCCTTTATTTGTATCACATTTCTGACTGGCTGGTCAGTAAGCCCTAATAATAATCATGTTTCATGTCTCAGAAATCTAATAATCAAGTTACTCATTGCTACAAATTGCAGCTAAGCTATTTGGGTTAGTCACGTTATCCCCACTTTAAAGGCAGGGAAACTGAAACAGGAAAATTAACACATTTGCCTGAGGCTACACATGGATTTAAGACCAGATCCAGAACTAGAACTGAATTTAGACCAATCTCCCTCTTAAAGATCCTCAAGTGCATTATGAAAAATCCTTCCTTAAAATAGAAATGTAACATAAACCTTATTTTTCATCAACTTTTTATATTAGTCAAAATATATACACTTTTTTGAAGGTTGCATTTTGTTTTTAAAAGCAGCTTTAAAAAGATAGTGTGGTAATACTTTTCAACTACATCAGGCAGTTTACTTTGGAAACAAATATTTAATATCAGACTGTGAGCAGTAATGGGAATAGAATTGCTTGTTATTAGGCTACTGTAAACAATATTAGCTGAATGTTACGGTATTGTTACAAACCAACAAAATATGATGGGAAGTCCAGCATTAGTACAGATAAGGTGCTCTTGCTTACCTAGTGTGCATTGGTTTTCACCATAATGCTGTTTCAGTGCTTTCACTATCAAAATAGCAAGTATGTGTCTAAACACTTTGAAAAACATACAGGACAACCATATACAGTGTTTGAGATTTATGATATATATCATTAATCAGTGAGTTTCACCAAGTTGTGTCATTCATGTCACTGAAGCAAGACATATATTGCCTGCCCTTTAGCTGTGGCATGTCATCAAAGCTATATGCTATGACTGAGCACAGATGGCATGCCTAAAAACCATGTGTACAGTATAACGTTCCTATTACTAACACATAGATATTAAGATATTACCTCTTCCTTAATCCCCCCTCCCCAGATGTTTGATTGCCCAGCCTTCTAGAGGAATTATAGAAAGTTCCTCTGCATCCTGCTCATCCCTGATGCCTGACATTGTGAAGTTGAAACCCTGTACAGAATAAGTGCTCGCATTTTTTAATTTTTTTTTTTTTTATTATTTATGCTGACATCTCCTTTCTGAGCATTTTTAGAGCCCTGATTTGAGGGAAGTGGGTGCAGATCTCATTCAAATAGTCATTCTCCAATACCATTAGCATTACCTGCCAAAAATGAAAGTGGCATATGAATCACAATAAGCCGCTCATGAATTTGTGGATTTAGAACCTGCCAAGGAACAACAGATACACACACGATTTCAAAGACCCATCAGTTTTAGGTACTTCCAACAGTGCATAAAAGTACATTTGTCCAAAGACCATCTTATTGATGGCACATTTTATAAGGCTACAGACATAACTGATACCAGGGAAGGATAATACTAACTGAAAATATTTCTGTTCCAGTCTTTCTTTTACAAGTGAAATAGTGAAAGTGATGAATCTGCTAATCATAACTATGTCAGAGGCCCTTCCTGAGGTGCCCCTTATTGAAGTGCTACTGTGACATAATGATGTGTTGCTTTTGTGTGAGAAGAGCTTTAAAATCCTCTGGGAAATATCACAGTTGCTTTCCAGTTCCTTTCAGACATGTAAATACCTTTATGTTTAGACATGAGTACAGAGGGGTGGAAAGTGAAGTTCAGCAAGGAGTAGAGTGGGGTTAAAAGCATCCACATGGATCCAGGAACCAAATACATACATATGTGGGTTTTTTTCTGTATCTGATATTACCTGGGGCTTTAAATGAAATGTTCATTATCCAGAAGAATTGCTGCAGAAACGTGTGCCTACTTGAGAGTTATGTTGACCCATGGTTGACAGAGAAAGCCATCTTCCTGAAATTACAGCAACAGAACTCTCAGTAGTGCTCAGATACTTATGTCATTCTCAAGTAATATGTACATTATCAAGTATGGTTTATTTCCAGCTTTTAGTGTGTGGATAGTGCTGTATCAGTGAAAACCACTACATGCCACCTAGCATTCTTTATAATGCTTGCTTTTGTCATGGTTTGATTAAGCTGAGCACATCAGAAACTGAAAATAACATTTGAATCTTTTTCCTTCTTAAGATACAAAAACTTCAGCCTATGTTTTGAAAACTATTTATATGTTATTATTTGTGAAACATACCAAAGCATTCTGCATATTGGCATGGTCTACACATGGATGTCTCAGCAGCCTGATGAAATGTTAAAACTTAGTTTGAGTAACTATGTTCCAACCAGTTATAAATGTTATCTGTTGTAGATGAAAATGGTAGTCAGCAGGTACAACCATGCTGAAGTAGCCTTCTGTGCATATTTTAAATGCAAGTGGCCATTATCAGCTGTACCACAACTTTTCTGGTGTTTCATCTTGCTAGTGGCTCAGTGGAAGATAGGTGTCTTTTTCTGAATGTATCTTCAGTGCATTTATGAATTCTCTTGGTTGGTTAGACACTATTCTCTCTAGCTAAGGCCTATATAACCTTGCTACTTGAATGTCTCTTCAGTTTTTTTTTTTTTAGTGGGCATCATGTCAATAATAACATGCTCATCTGTCTGTCTCTGGACTGGCTTAAGTTCTCTCCAGTCTTACAGTGAAGGCCCATGTTTCCAGGCCCTTTTGTTACACAGGACCTCAGTCCATTCAGGACTCTCTCCATGATGGTAATGACTTTCTGCTCCACATCTCTGTTACAGGAGATCAGGATTACCTAAAAAAGTAAAGTGCATGCTGTAGATTTCCTCATAGAACTTTGCTTTTTGGAAAAGAAAGTTCTTTTCAGATCAGCTTTTTGCAGGTGCATCACTGATGTCAGACTCACATCTGTTTTGCCTGGCTGCTGTCTCCTTCTTCCATCCGTCTAAAAGTACAATTTTTTAAAGAATTGAAGGAGATATATTAATATTTGTGTGAACCACTTTTCCTGCACATTGTCTGGTCTTTTCTCCTTCCACTTGGTGTCTGGTTTGTCTTGGCTGCTTTTAAAAATTCTCTTGCCTCTAGTGAGGGACTGCCAGATTAAACCAGTGAAGAGAAACCAGGTGACTGTCTAGTTTTATGAATATAGGTTGTGTATAATAAATTCCGGTTTTACATCTATGCAAATTAAATCATCATATGATTCTGACTACATGCATTTTTTATCAAATATGGCATATATTTCACAAATTATATTTAACTTGTAGTCATGTTGCACTTTTGAATACCTAACTAGGAATTACAAGGTGTGCCACTAGATCATAGTAAGTAGGTTTACAAACCCAGAAGAAATAGGACAAATTTAACTTTTTTCCTGGTGTTTTTGGTAAGTCCAGTGAAAAAGCTTTTCCTGCTATAGATGATAATATAAAAATGCCACACTACTGTGCTGTTTAGAGACAAAAGTACACTTGGTATCTAGAAATGTAGAGATTTTGTAAGGACCTAAAAAGAATGTGGCCAGAATAAGGAAGTTTCAGAGAAACATGTCTTTGGTCTGGAGTTTACAGCATCTAGTTAGTAAGGCCTTTTATTAATGTTTCTATATAGAAGTAGTTTCTAATAGAGTAGAAGACATAAGTCACGATGTCAAAATAAACATTTTACTTCGGCAAAATAATATTTTCACTTCAGGAATATTGTGAAACGAGAATGGGATTTAGCATAATTCTTCCTGTGGACAGACAGAGCAGTTTTAGTGTCAAGCCCTAAGCCTTGCAATATGATTCCCAGCCATAGGGACACCAGACTTTGAATAATCAGGCTGTCAGATGAGCTATGACAGGCATTATACTGTGAAGGTAACCACTCATTGCTTTCAATGTTAATGATCTTCAGTAACTGCTGCTGTTTTTTTCCTTAATAAAAAGATATTTTGGTGAGCACAAAGATGTCTCTGTCAATATTTGTATTTTGGTCAGTAAGGTGATCTGGATGGGTTGAAGTGTGGGAATTGGGTGGAATTTAAACACATGAACAAACAGCTGTGATTCACAAAACTTCCTCTAAGAAGTTGCCTAAACCCCAAAGCACTAGGTTTGTCTTAGAGTTAGTTCCTTTTCCACCTGGGACTCCCAAGTGGCCATTCATGCCCATCCAAGTCCTCTAGACCTTCAATATTCTTCTGCTCAAGTGTCTTGGTCAGCTTGGCCTCCTGGTTTCTCATGGAGTGTGCCCAGCCTCCCTGACATGACTGCATTCTTGACAAAATGCAGTGGGGTCACTGTGGTAATAATGGGACTTATTCCCAGGACTATTTTTATTTTTACTCATACTCTTATTTTTGTTTTTATTTTCTTTTAGGGGGATGTTGTATGTATTCCACAACAATTTAACAGAGTAAAGACAAAAATAATCCCGAGAAAACTCAGTGTGTGCGCCCCAGCCCTGGGAATAACCTAAACATAAGATTATGATCTAAGGAATCTTGAATTCGTTTGTGCTCAAGGGCACTGTTTCAGCAGAAGGGTCGAGACTGCCTCTTCTAAAATAACCATCAGCCTGGTGGTCAGAGTCCTCCCTGGGGTGAGAGGAGTTGTAAATTGGGGCCTTTCAGGGCAGCAGAGATGAATCCCATGATTGCATTAGTGCTCTAATCACGGAGTTGTTATATAGAGGGAGATGGGAAGCCAGCTTCTCCTCCAGCTATGTTTTAATAAAACATAAGTTTTGAAGGAAAGATCACAGGAACCTATTTTCATAAAAAGAACGAGGGTGTAGATATTGAGTGGATGGAGGCATCTCTCAGACAGCCCTGGGTAGACCCCTGTCTTTAGATGTAACCCTCAGGTAGAGCCTTGGCTTTAGAAGGAGGCAGGACTGTAGATTTGGGACAAACCTCATTTTTCTCCTTGTCAACTCCAGTTGTCTTATGTTGAGGTCAAGACACTCTGGGCTGGCTGTTTTCCAGGCAGCCCAGGTGTCTCTCCTGGTGCTCTGCAGGAAAGTCATGCTTTCAAAACAAGATTCTGGATACCTGTTAGGGAACCATGGGACAAAAAATTCAGTATTGGAGCACCAAGATCCTTTATAGGATTAGGCCATAAACTATATAAATCAGTATCTAATTATTCATAACAGTTCATTACATATTAACAGCAATACTTGGTATCTGCTGGGAACTGTTCTCTTGGTACAGTTTCTGCTCCATTTTTATTTTGCATCACAAAGGACAGCACAGGAAACTGTTGGATTGCATATTACTTATAATGAAAATTCTCTCTGTAAGTGTTTCCCATTAGAAGCTCTAATGGCTAGCATGGCTAGACACTCATATTTGTTTTGAGTCCTGTGGGATGCAAGGTTACAATTATATTTTTATGGAATTTATCTAAATTAAAATGGAAATACATACTAAAATTTTTGGCTTTTCTAGGAAAAATGTAAAAATATTTAAAGATGCTGATTTATTCTTTAAAAATAATTTCATTTTGCCTGTTTAAAACTTCCAAAACCAGGGGACAATATTTTCCTCCAAAAAAGATAACTACTTGTCAGCAGTCCATTGCATGGATTTCCTCTGCCATGGCATAACTGACTGCTTTTGCCACATATAGGATGTGGGGGCACAGTTCAGACAGTCTGCCCCATCTGTGTTTCCTTCCCCAAACCTGCTTGATATGTCAAGAGTAGGTTACAAAGCTGCCCTGGAACCCTTCCACTTGTGATCTACATCCTACAATATGGAATATTCTAAATATCTTGGGCTTTCCCTAGCTAACAAGCTGGTTATTCTGGCTATGCATGAAGATACAGATTTGGGTTTTAATTAACATCTGCAGTTTAATCAAACCATTTATGATCCTGAGAAATCTGAACTGTAGACTTTCTGGTTTTTCTGATGACAGACATATACCATGAACTGAAATAATAGTTTAGTATATAAAGCATTTGCACCAGCTCTATGGCTGTGGTAACTTTTGTGGAAGCGTGAGAAGTCTGCAGATTATATTTTTCAATGTCTGATGAAGAATTCAAAGATAATAGATATGAGATCAAATACACTAGGGACTTGACAAAAGTTTTTGGTGTTTAAATTTAAAGAACATTCTATGCCATTTTACAGGGGGTAACTCTCCTATGGTGACAGTCCTGTAAATCTCCAGCTAGGCCCAGTTTTATTATAAAATAAGTTGTCCCAAAAGAGAAAATATGGAATAAATTGTGGTGAAAGTGGATTGGCCTGTTTAGTCTGGTGACCCAGTGAAACAGTGGAGGACTTTATAATCTGCAGTGCAGACAGGTCTTCATTGTTGAAGGAAGCAGGAAGTGCTAAGAGGTCTGTAATTGCATATTCTTTAATAAGAAATATAATTGTTGCTTTTGCCAAACAGATCTCAGACAGATTTTAATAGTGCACACATTCAGAAGCCTCTGGAACACACCTTTTTACCCTAATTTGTTCATATAGCTTGATATATTCTAATGTATTTACACCCTCAAAAAATGTAGTCCATGTAGAGAATTTTTGAATAGTAGGGTCCCTTACTGGTTTTTTCCCTCTTTTTAGATTGATGATGATGATTTAGTAAGACAAAAGAATATATATTAATGTGTTTCTTTTAATACTTTGATGTTGCTGTCCCAGAATAAAGTCTTATGCTTGCCAGTGTTCAGTGCACTGTCAGAGCCATGCCATCTTTCATTGTGCAGCATGTTTTAAAAAACCCACAAACTCCTCAGTATTGTATTTTTTTCAAAAAACTTCAATGTAGGGAATGTAGGAAACTACATTTGTCATGTAGTATAATTTTCTTTGTTGAATCTGAAGGGATAAAATCATGTGTTACACCAGTATCAACATAAGTCTTGGTCAATATGAGGGAAAGCAGTGTTGTGCAAAGCCTATCATAACTACTGAATGTGAAATCTGCAAAAGGAGACATGGTCTTCTAACACTGCTTCAGGTGGCTGAAATTCAGTTGTTTTTCTTATTTCATGTTCTATAATCTTGTTGTAGCCATTGCTAAACAAATAGTTTTCTTAACTGGCGTGAGGTCCTGTGAACCATGGTAACCGAGGCTTGAGATTTATGAACGATTGTTTAGGTTTCATCAAACTCCCTCAATCTGTAGATCTAAGCAAAAATCACACCATATGTTGAAAATGAGTTCAGTAGTGACTGTCTTTCAGCAGCTGTGCTAAATTTGTATTGTTCTGCAGTGTTATGGACAGCTTTCTTCAAAACAATTGAGATCACACATGTATACTTAATTATTTTTATTGCTGTTGAGTATCACATTTTAAAAGGCTTGAAATCTACTTTCTTTGAAAGGTGAAGCTAGGAAAACATTTACTTTTTGTCCCAGGATACTCATGCTTTCAGTTTATTTGTAGAAAAGGTAAACCATGGACAGATAGACGCTCCACAATGACCAAATTCTAGAATAATCAGCTAAAAATGTAAAAAGATTTCAAGCATAAATGTCATGTGTTCTTTACTTTGCTAGCAAAAAATAAGAATTAAAAAAAGAAAAAACAAAAGAAAAAAAAAAAAAGTGTTGCATTCTCTTGTAGATTGGACATTGTCTTCAGAATATAAATTATTGGCTGATAGTGCTCCTGTGAGTTCATAAATTCATTTTATATTGTCTGCTAAGCAAGCACACTCTGTTAAAGACTTCCATTGCTCCGGTGGCCTATGTGTGAAGTACCCCACTTTAGTCCCAGGGGAGTATTCAATAACATTTATCATATCAGAAAAGGGTAGGACAGTCTACAGTATCTACTGATGACATTCAAACAACTGAGGATTGGGAAGAGATTTTATTAAAAGAACATCTACAGAAAGAAGAAAAGTACCACTACAGTTGGTCATAGTTCATGTGGTTTGTCCCTTTTAAAACTGCATGTCAAGGTAAGTTGCATCTGTGTAAGTAGGAAAATGAAATTGTGGTTTGCTACTGCTTGGCAATATTCATGCAGTGAGTCAAGTCAACAATACTGAGGTTGAGCAGAACACAAACCAAGGAGGCTGCCCATGCAAATGATACATCCTGGTTGCTTCCTCATGAACTCTTCCATTAAATCTTGCTGCACCCATCTTGATTGCATATGCTAATCCCAGCTTCTTAATTGACTCATAACAGATTTATCTGGATTTCCAACTTCCTCTTCTCTTTAGAATGTTAATTAAAAGAAAAAAGATTACATTTAAGATATTCATGACAGTAGCAGAGTTTTCTGTTAGAGGTGTTCAGAGCCAAATTTTGCTTTTAGTTAGATGGGACTATTTAAAATCAATAAGTTTAAGCCTTTTTTTGCACTAGGGACTTTTTAATACCCATATAGTAAAAAAAGGCCTTAGCAGCAACTGAAGAATTTGTAAAGTTCATAGAGTATATTTTCTACATTTTACCTCATACAGTAAAATTGAGAAGAAGCCCACAGCTTTTAATATAAAATAGATGTAACAGTCCAAAGACAGTTTGTTTGGATGAAAATTAACTCAGAACTGCTTATGTCGACTTGTAGATTCTTCCTGTCTTCACCTAAATCACTCTCTATCACTATTAGACCTACAGAAGGAGGAAAAAAAGGGCTTTGATATCCTCTATGTGGAATATGGAGATTTCATGTCATGTCACTAGCATAAACAGATAATTTTCAGAATTTTCTAAGCCAGATGCAGAGCTTGTTTATCTTTAGTCAATATTTAGGAACATTTTAAATAGTAGTTATGTTTTTTGTCATATGGACAAAATAAGACTTAATTAAGGAAGTTTCTCTTTTTCCTTTTTTTTTCTTTCTTTTTTTTTTTTAAAAAGCAAACCTTGTTCCTACTGTGGAATTGTACAGGGCTTCCCACCCCCCCCCCCACTGTTGTTATTGTTTTTGTTTCTCCTTAGTAAGGTATTTTGTAGTCATACTCCTTCTCGGTAACCCACCATATTGTTGTTGGTAATTTGGGTTTTTTTATATTCAGTAGATTAAATCATACTATCCTATTTGGGATCTTCCCACCATTACAGCTTTTGCCACCCATAACCTTATTTTATGATCAAAGGGAAATAAAGGGAAAGCAGTAATGTTAATAGGCTTTCCCATGCAGTCTCTCTGGGAATGGTCTTTTTATAAGTGTCTTGAACTTGACCTCTTCAGAAGGCCCAAAGGTCCAACACACATTTTTAAAGTTGCATTTAAATTTTAATATTTTTATTCTGTGAAGCCATTTAAAACCTGGCCCTCAAAACACAAAGCATAAATCTTTCAGGACAGTCATCCAGTAAAATTGATGTGTGCGGAAGAGAAATTCCGGAAAACCCCTACAGCTCTGTTGCTTTGCTTTTC
Source organism: Erithacus rubecula (assembly GCF_903797595.1). NCBI lineage: Eukaryota > Metazoa > Chordata > Aves > Passeriformes > Muscicapidae > Erithacus > Erithacus rubecula. The sequence continues at coordinate 35,251,634 of NC_136689.1, forward strand.
ATGTTGTTTTATAGATACGTTCCCTACAACACTACCAAATAATCAAACAAAATCCAATGAATAATATTGTGATTTCATCACTCTGGCATTTGAACTTGCAAATACAATTTAGCAATGAATTAGGAGAGGAAAAGTTTTGCATTGCCCCACCCTCATTATAAAAATGTTCTTCTGAGCCAAGCATTTGAGGCATTAGAAAGATTTACAGTAATAATATAAGTAGCAATAATGAACTTGGGAACAAGGGAGTCTTGTAAGGGATTCTCAGAATGAGAGAGAGGTTTTGTAAGCAATTCTATCAACACTAAATAAATATTTAGGAAGATTGTCTTCTCTTAGTGAGTCTGTATAATAATTGTAGTGCTAATAGGAAGTATATGATTTGGATATGAGAAGATACGTATCTCTGAGTCCATTCAACTTGTCTGTGTGGGTGAATCTAGTTCTCATTAAAGGTACTGGTTTGACTGTCTTGATTGCTACAGTCTTCTTTCCATGAAAATGTCAGCTTTGTCACCTGCTGTGCAAGGTTTCCAGTCATCCCAGTTCATCTGAGGGCAAGCTCTTCTATCTGCTGTCTATTTTGGGATGGTCAACAAGGCAGCCAGGTGTGACAGGCCTATTTGATAATATAGTTGGAAAAGGAAAAAAGCATGTGTTAAATGATTGAACTTGACCTGTAGATGGGGGGATCACACTATTGCCCATCACCATAATGTCAGTGTGCACTCCCCACAGAATTCATGTATAATTTTTCTTCTGCTTGTGCAAATGTCCTACCCCTGCATTCCTCAATTCAAGTCTCTGACCATACCAATAAACAGAAAATACTGGGGAGCAGGGGAAGGCAAGGCATGAGACAGGCAGGCAGGAATGGCTACTTGTCTGCTTTACCTCCCTGCTCAGTGTCCTGATGCAAAGGGAGCAGCCAGGATGGAGTGTGACCTCTTGTTCCCAACACTCACCCTGGCTTCCCGAGTGCACGGCTGAACTGAGGATGTGGGCAAAGAAACAGGGAATCCCGTTGGAATTGCTGGAAAAAAACTCTCATTAACTTAATGAGATTTGGAACATTACAAGGGAACTCCAGCTGGAACCAGATCTGAACCTGAGTGCGAAACATTCCTGAATACACTACCACAAACTTGTTTCAAGGAGAATATGTGCTCAGACATACAAATGGCTAGATTCTGATCTCAGTAATGCCAGCGTGAGTCTCTTGACTCATACAAACTGCACTCAGAGGACTAGCCCTGAAGACTATAAAATGAAGATGCACACATGCCACAGGAGACTGCAAAAGGAGGGTGGAGCTATGAGGATTCAGCCACACACCTTGCTGGAACACCTTAAGACAGGCAGACCTGGCAGCAGTTGGCTGAGACGAGACTTTCATCCTGCATAATCATTGCTTTCCATAATTAAGTGCAGAGTCTGACTGGGTTCACACTTCGTTGTGCTGCAGTCTAGCTGCACTCACATCCTCGCTACCAGACTTTTTGCCCAGCTCTCTAACACACACTGTCCGCTTTCATTTCTTTAAGATCAGTACCTGAACTGCCATCACTGCTGGGCTTCTGGGGAAAAGAGAACTGCCTTGAGAATATCAGAAAGATAGATGGAGGAGAGAAGAAACAGATTCTCCCTTCAGCATAGTGTGATATGGCAGCAGGCTGGTCTCAAAATAGACAGAGGAAGTGCTGAATGACCCAAGTGATGACAGGCTTGGTGGCATTCTCCTGCATGTATAGAAGACACTTGTTTTGTCCATATGTCTCCATATCCATAGTGTAACTGAGAAACTACTGCAGTGTTCTCCTGGAGTGATATTCAGACCACAAGTTTAGTCTGAAGGAGAAAGCCAGTGTGCTTCCATCTAGTTTATAAACTGTTGAAAAATGTCAGTAGAATAAAGATCTCTACATTAACTAGTCTGTGTTTTTTTCCATCTGTGGAAGTACCAAAAGCTCTTTCTTCGTTCAAAGTTAATGTGAGATTTCCTGGAATATGAATTGGCCCTTTAGATAGAGCTTTGACTTGTCACCTATTTAAGAGTGTTTTCATTATTTTCTGATTACTTACCCAGCATTGCCAAATTTTACTTTTCTTTTATTAAGTAATTTAATACTCAGAGCTCACAGAAAACATGTCATCCATCTCTTTCAGTTTAAGTGATTAAAAGCAAACTCCATTTCTTAAAGTAGATCCCTTTTTTTTACGCATTGCACATCTGAACTTGCAGTGAGACTAATACCAAACAAATAAAAACTTTCTTTTTTGAAACTTTTGAACAAGTTAAAACACATCAAAAACTCCATTCGCAGTAATTGATACTAATTAAAATGCTGAAGCTGCATTAACAAGAAATGAAAAGGAGTATTTTGGGTCTTATCTTTTGCAACCTGAATGTTTGTCAGGCTCAGCTTTTCATAAGTACAGAAATATTATACCTTGTATTATTTCTGTGGAAAATGCTATTCCTGTTTGGTATTTTATGGGGTGTGGTTTATAATTTTATTAACACCATCTGTTGTTTAAAAGATAATATAGAATGTTTTAAAATTACCAAAAATGCTGGTGTACACAGAATCAGGAGCAACATTTGCAGTTTGCTCTTTGCCTGGCAATTCATCTGCACATAAAGCTGATTCATATTGAAGTCAGTTGAATTTAACTCCTTATGGTTGATGGGATGCTTTAAATATCTCCACTGGCTGGTGTATTAAAACACTATTAGTACCATGAATGCATTCTGTATCTGAAACAGCCCTTGCTGCCAGATCTCAAAAATGCTAAAGGGTAAGAAGGGAAATGAAAGGCCATATTATGAAAGGACTAAGAAGCCTGAAGATCACCTTCCACCAAAATTACAGAATTACATGGCTTTAAAAGGGAAAGGCAGGCCAGCAAGATGGATGAGGAATGGAATGTCTGCATGTCTTATGCTCTGCTAGAAGCGCTTAGACACATCCAAAGACAAAAAAGAGTTTTTAATTACTGAATAAACCATTTTTCCTGAAGCTGAATGGAAACACATCATCATGGGCAGGTGGTTTTATACATTTCTCTCCACCCACAGCCTGAGAGCAGAACCAGTTAAAACACAAAGGCAGGAGAGGTCATAAATGCAGGAGGTAGGAAATGCCTGAGTGAACTTGGAGAAAGATCGGTGCTACAAGACCAGGAGAGATGCCTGTGGTTGGCCAGTGTCTCGGCCAGGTGGAGAGCTATTTCAGCTTTGCTAAACAGGCAAAGCATCAAGGCCTTCTCAGATCTTTGTCTATTACCCAATTGCTTAAAATAAATAGCCAGTTGCATTTAGGGAGAAAAAAGAGACAAAACACTATTAGATAAGAGTTTGCCAGTCACAATATGATTCTTTTGGATTTATGTGCCAGAGACAATTGTTCTTTTTGCTAGAGATACACAAAAAAGAAGATAATTCCCAGAGTGATCCCACAAAATAAAATTTGTAACACTTTGGCTTCCTGTTACAGATTTCCTATCTAAAGAACATACTGGGGAGGACAAGTCCTCCTGTCACCAAATGGAAAATCCTTATCAAGGAAAGACACATCAGCCTGTCGCTGGGTGCCAACACAAATATTTTGGACTGAGAAAAACTGCATTTCAAACCAAGAAGAATCCAGGTGACATATGTTTTTATTTAACTCAATATATTGAGAAGAAGAACTCAATACCAAGAAGAACCTTATGTATAAGGGAAAATGGACTAACATAGCTATTCTAGGGGGAAAATAAAATGTTCTAGCTACTCCTGCACAAAATTCATATTCTGTGGTAAAAACCCAAACAGACAAAACCTCCTGCATGGGTGTATATATTTTATCTTGGAATTAGACTGTTTTTTATTTTAGAATAATTATTCCACTAGTCACAATGCATGGTAATTATTCCCAAATAAAGTCTCTTTTTTTATTGCATTGAAGTGTCCACAGGGAGCTATCACAGAGTAGTTATCCTGGAATTGCTATGCTGCTTAACTTTCCCCAAGTAGACAAGCCTTAAGAAATCATATCCAAAAGAAGATGGAGGAGAAAAAGGAAAATGTCTTTGCATGTGTTACAGAAACAAGTGCTAAAAGTTATACATTGTAACATAGATGCTGTAAACCCCACATTTATCCCAGGAAGGTACGCCATAACAGCAGCAGAAAAGGATTTTGTGGAAAAGTGTAATAAGAATTTATGCCTTTTCTTTTTTCTTTAAAAATTACTTTCAAATATTTCAAACTGGGCTTTCATCTTTATTCAAAGCAGATGCACTGTTTACTAAACAATTTTATGGTATTCCCTCTCTGGATCTGCTGGGAAGCTGTGATTAACAGCGATGTTCAGCCTTTTGGAATATGGTAGCCATGGTATGGTGCTGGGTCATAACTCCTTAAATGAGCTGAAATGCTCAACAACAAATTAAATTCAAGGATGAGAATGAGGAATGTTTCATAAGCTAAGCTGGTACACCTCCTATTATATTAATACTTTACTGGAGGGCACAGCACTGTCCAGCACAGTACTCTCGCTTCTGCTTGAGTGATGTATAGTATAGTTGTAGTTGCATTCATTATATTTGGGTCGTATTTTCATGCTCTGAATTTGTAGAAAAAGTCCATAAAATCTATGTATAAGGCACAAGACTCCTGGAGTTTGTGGTTCTGGGCAGAAGTTTGATGATCCTATATATCAAAGTCACTATAGTCACTATGTATCAATCTCAAGGTAACTTTAACTATTGGTGACCCAGAGAGTATCATCTCTGACTCCTGTTGTTTCCTCATGAGAGAGGCACCTTTGCAGTGTCCTAGACTGTTTCAGTGTCATCCCTGGGACACACACTGTGTCACATGCCATTGGTCATGTCCCCACTCTCATAGTCACTGTGGTTTCTTGGTAAAGCCATCCTAACACTTGATCCCACGTGAAGGTCTCACCAACATGCATGCTCGCTGCAGTATGTGGCCATTCGGGGTTGGAGAAGGCAGGGAGGAAGAACACAATGTTCCAGCCTAGAGTAGAAAATGCTAGTTCTGTTGGGAGCATCAAAACCAGAACAGGCACCATATCAACCATCCAAGGCCCCTTGACAAGCACTAGAGTTAACTCCATGCCTGCTGCACAGTATCTGGCTAGCGAGAGCTGCTACCTCTGAGCCCAGATCCAATATTCTCAGCTGCTCTGGGTGCTTATCACAAGCCAAATAATGCTGCAGTGGTCTCCCAGGTAAGGAACAACTGACCCTCTGCCCATAATTTTGGGATAGGTGGAGGACCACCACTGTGCTTTGCTTTGCTTTTCCTTTTTTTCCCGGAGCAGGCAAGTCGATCGTGCCAGGCAAAGTCTGTAGGCACTGTCTTCTGGAAGGTCACCAGGTAGCTCTCCCCAGCTTGAGGGAGAGCAGCTTGTCACTTGCAAACCCACTGGCCTTCCAAATCCGAGCAACTGTGGGGGGAGAGGGAGGTCTGCAAGGTCTCTGCCAAGGCTTGCCGTGACCTTAGGTGCTGCCTCAGTAGACACAGCTCCGGCAAGAGGAGAGCCATGTGCAATGCCATCTGGACCCACGCTGGCGAGGTGACCCTCCCTCCGGCACTCTGCTCGTGGACACCTGTGCCTGAGTCTGCCTCCAGAGCCCCAGCCCCTGCTCCTCTCGGCTCTCACCCCAGGAACTGCTCAGGCATCTCCCTCTGTCCCTGCTCTCTGCGGACAATGGTGACAAGCTGCTGTCAGTCCACCCCAGCTAGTGCAGGGCTCAGCAACACGCACATTTGGGATGTGGATCTCTGTGGTTTGTGTGTGAGGAGATGTTTGTGCAACGCCTGGGACCCTTCCTTGCCCTGCAGCCACCCAGCGGATGGAGGCACCACCAGGGACTGGTTTGTCCTCTCTCTCACAGCTCTCTGCTGCTGTCTCAGAAAATGGGGTGAAGCAGGGGAATTTGCCTTAATGTCCCTTTGATTTCAGTCAGTTTGAGAGGACATGCTTGGCAAGTATGAATAAATAATATTCTAATAAATAGTCAGGGTTGAGAAGAATACTTGAAATAATGTAGGATATTATCCTCAATATACAAACACTTTTCCTAATTTCTTCTTTGGAGAAATGGGAAAAATTAAAAAAAAAAGACCGACCAAAAAAAAAAATTAAAAAAAAAAAAAAAAGCAGCCTGTTAGAAGGGGTTGTTTGTTTTTGTGAGTCTTCTAGCTCTTCTTGTGTTTTCATCTTGCTCAGCAGGACTGCCAGACCTTTCTCTTCATGTTCTGATACTTCTTCTTTGTGATCTGGATGAAAACAGTAATTGCAGAAACATTTGAATTTTTTAAAAACATGTTACTGAACTTTTTTTAAAGAATTGTCAGTAATGTTTGGACTCAAATTTGAGAGCTGGCTCATGAATCCCATGCTGGAGTGATAATATTTGTATTTTTTTGGCACCAGATACTTGTTCCTATTGCCTTCAACTATTTTCAGGCAGAAAAATAAAATATTTGTGCTGTTTCTGATAATCAGCCTGTTCCTGCACACTTTCTTAACTGAGATATTGCAGAGGATAATCTTGTTACACTTTCAAACACCATGAGAAATGTCCCAGTTAATGCCTTTGCAATAAATGGGGCAGTCTGTCCACAAACATGGAGGTATTCTCATATTGGATTGTACTTAGTTTATGGTCTTCATAGTTTTTCTTTCTGCAGTCCTGATTATTAGCACTAGAAAAATGAGCTGTACTACAATTCAGGCTAATTACCATATTTTAGCACATTTTAAGGAAGAGCAGTGCTGTTTAAAACCATGTCAGCAGGTTGCACACTAATGGAAATATAACTCTTTTTTACTCTTTATCACCTGTATTACTGTCCACTCAAACCCTTCTCCATCATGTCCTATATACCTCACCTTTTTATGAGCAGCCTGCCCTCAGTCCATCAGCCATTGTGACTGTAATATTATGAATGTTAATTATTTAGCCATGAATTCCCTTGCCTTGTTCACCCTCAACTTTAGGGTTTCTTTCTCACATCTTTCCAAACAGAGGGGGAAAAATGAATAAATGCTTTTCTTTGTTTTAAAGCTTGTTTTGTTTTGTTCTGCTACAGATCAGGAAGTGTATCATTCCAACAACTAGAAGGTCCAGGTACTACAGAGACCTGAAAGACAATACCTACTGTGGTTTTACTTTGCATGCCTAAAAGAAAGGTCTTTTCCTTCCAGCACATTCCCTGCATTTCTGTAGAAGGCTCGTTTCCCAATTGCAACTTCTGTTGGAATTCATGTCCCTAGTATTCTTTTATGGAGACATGCAAAGTGATCAGCCTGACATCTCTGGGTCATCAGTTTCATCAGGACAGTTGTGGTTGGTATAGATGAAATGATCTTGGCCTCATGAAAATCAGTTTGAGGAGTGCAACTGACACTATATTCCTTCTTTTTGTTTGTTTTTGTTTTAATTTCAGAGAACCTTGATCTGAATTCTGTTTTGATCCTAAGACAAAACTGGCTAAGAAAAATCAGCCTGGCTTCTCAAAGTTGTGAAAAACTGGACAGAAATGGCGGTCAGGAATCACTTGCATTTTTAAGTTCTCCTTGGCACTTAATTGAAAAAAAAAAAAAAAAAACAACCCAAATAAACAATGTTAATTTAAGTCTGATGTTTTTCCAAAACAGTGTTTTGCCATGTGGATCTACTGGCCCAATGAGAGTTGCATGGGCTGTCTATGTAGCATAGCTGTGTGGAGACACCACAGTCCCTATGGACTATCAGCCACAGAGCTAAAAATAGGATTAACCCTGGCATGGCATCTCATGTACAAAAAAGTGTATTTGTTTTGGTGGTTTTCATGGAATGTCTGTGACCCCTTTATTCCTTATGACTCTTGATGTTTCACCTCCCAATACCAAGGTATGTCAGAGTATAAAAATAAATTTCTTTTTTGCATTGGATACAAACAGAATCAACTTAAATGTACCATTTCACTCTCACAGACCCAACAAAAAGTCCCTTATGGTTTAGCTTTATCAGGTGTGTTAACTTTACCCAACACCCATGGTGCTGACAACTGTATGATTCATGAAGCACAGCATCATGAACCTCAAGGAGTGGAATTTAGATGTGGCTTGAAATATAAGACAGAAATTGAATGTAATAATGAAAAGCATTTGATTTTCCCATAAAAGTGGCAGATACAAGGTCAGCAAGTGAAATAAGAATATGTATGTTAATATCAGTGCTTCAGCCAGGCTTCCAATTCAAACTTTTTGTTCAGAGGCTTGTGACTCATTTATAAATATTTACCAAGGTGGCAAAACTGCCACTGAGCAGCTTGGGAGGTTTCTTTAAACAAACATTCTATCAGAAGAATAGGTGTTTCATCTTGAAGCTTTGTGAAATGATGTGGGAAATTTCTACTCTGAGTTGGAGTATCCTAATGCAAAACATTCGTAGGACTGCAAAACAACAAATGCAGAAATGGACAGTTTTGCATTTAGTCCATCTTTGTTTTTCTTTAAACCAAGATTCAATCAAAACAGATTTAAAAGAAGAAAATAAACAGTTTTCAAATACTTAAGAATAATTTAAGCACAATTCTATTTAAAACCATCTATCTTGAAAATGGTCTGTACACATCACTCTCAGCTTTCTAACTAGTTGAGCCCCGAATTTTCAAGAAAAAAATATATATGTTATAATAAATCTCAGAAGCATTATTTCACTTGGAAACACATTTGAGAGAACTGCATGTCCTCAGAAGTGTAGTCACATTAGTAGTAGTTCATTAAATGGTTCTAACCTTTTGAAGCGTGTTAAGTCTGCAGTATATATCCATGTGAGGTAAAATTGCAGACTGAAAAACTTGTAGATGTCTGATAGTACAGAAGTTATTGTTGTTATAAATCAGTCTTTTCTGTGGTTAAATGATAGGGTAGAGAAGGGTGAGGATGAAGCAAGGAACTATCTCTCATCTCCATCTAATTTGAAGGAACATTAAAAGCTGAATGAGAAAAGGGTTTCTTAATTTTAATTTTACAGCAGCTCCACAGCTCTCTGAGTTTAGCTGTTTTGGGTTTTTTTTTCTGGTATAATTGGCCTTCATTGAAAAAATGCTATATGTGTATGATACTGCCTTTCCAGAGGCAGCATGCTCCTAGACTGAAGAAGCAGGATTTCAAAGCTGCATCAGATGCAGTTTGGGAGCAAAATCCTGGCTCTCTCTGCTCTATCTCCCATATGTTTGCTGCTCATGCTGTAGGACACTAATGAACTCTAATAGACCTTAATGATAAGGAAGTTCTGCTGAAACCAAAGGTGTACACAGGACAGCACTGCTTCTCTCCTCAGCAGGAAAACAATCAGAAGTTATGTGCAAATGGCCACTGGCAGATGCTTATAAGAGATTGATGACTTTTCTTTCTTTCTTTTTTTTTTTTTTTTTTTTCTTGCAGTCCTTGGTGGCTTCCTAATTTAAATGGAAAAATTTAAACAGAAAATGAATCCATAATTGTAGGGCTACATATCCACAATCCTCACTTTTAAAGAACAGAACAGCGCATGGCCAGTGTCTCTGAATATTAAAAAGATTTTATTTATGTGTCTCTTTTTGGGAAGTTGTAAGAGTGTTATCTGATTTACCATGATCTGTGAAATTGCACCCAGGAACTGCCTAAACTTTTTTTTCTTTTTTCCTCCATGACTGTATATTTATTATTTAACTGCTGTGAAGCATTTGGTCAACTAGTAAGATCATATTTACATTCCAGCAGTGATTTGTGGCCTCAAAGTCAAAGATCAGAGCTAGATCATGGGTTTTTCTGCAAGCTGCTTTGGTTTTGTGAAATTTATGGGAAGAAAGATTATTCTGACCCAGCAAGTTTACAAAGTCTACATCAGGATACAACAAGGTGCTGAGACAGATGAATAAGCAGTAAATATCTCAAGAAGAAAACTAGGAGGAAGAGGAGAAAAACATATTTTTTCCGTAAGAAATAGTAATTTCCACTCTTTACCTGTTTGGTCACTGTTTCTTCCGGTATACAGATTCCAGGACAGATTATCTGCAAGTGAATGAGTCCTCCATCCTGCAAAGACCTGCACAGGTGACTAAATCCATACATTTGCTTTAGAGGACTGAAACTTCAGGGTTTTACACTTTTGCAACTTCAGCCTCATGTTTGATTCTGTCTTTTGATTACCTTCTTGTCTAATGTCATAATGACAAAATGGCAATCAGGCACTTCTGCTTTTATATTTACAGTAACTTTGAGTGATCATATGGGGACTCACACAGGAAAGCATAACTTACTTTGAACCTCCTACCCTTTCCTCATGCATGGCTTAAAATAAGTAGGCACAGTTATCAGACTCTTGTCAGGACTTGTAACTTGTCTGCAATAACAAGGTTAACCAGCAATAGCTGTCTGTGCTCTGTGGTTGCATGCCAGTAAAACACTGACAAATTGAAAACTGTAATGAGAATAAACACATTATGAATATACCGAGCACATTGACACTTTTACATTAGAAACTGCGGTCATGGTAAGTTGCCTTGTCCTAACCAACCCCTGCTGTTTGAAATAGGGCCCCATTTTAAACTTATCATGTGCTCTAAAACAGTGGTAATAAACGTGTCCCGTGTGCCATAACCCTGGGTTTTCAAGACGCGGTTTAAAATGATTTGCCTGCTTGGTGTATTCCTACTTCCCTCAGTAAACAAGATTGAAAGTTAATAACAAGAATGGTTTCATAAATGAAAACATAAATTGTCACAGAGCTGAATAGACTTATAATTTATAGGCAATCAGAATTTTCAAGCAATAATTGTTCCATTATTTTTGTTTGGGCTTCTTTTAGAATTTTCTTTTCCCCCTGCAGATATGATTTGGCACGCGTAGATTAATAAAAGATTCACTGAAAATCATCTTTTTCAGCACTTAAAACGTGCTCAGTGACGTTCTGTAAATCACACAGAGGATTCTACAGACAGAAAAGCGTGACTTCCTGGTTTGGTGTGTGGCACACACACAGGTGCTAAGGGCGCAAAGGATGTGTCACAGCGCACCAGGACTGAGAGCCGCAGGCCTGCATTTGGCTGCGGGCAGGGAGGAGCGGGCTGTCTTGGCCGGGCGGTGGGCAGCCCTGGCACGGGCAGCGCGTCTCCCGGCGCGCAGGTGCGCCGCGGGCAGCAGCGAGCCGCCTTGGCAGCGCTGCGCGGGGAAGTTTGCGCCGCCGCTGCCAGCGCTGGCTGCAGCGCTCGCTGTCTTTCCGCTTTATGTGTGAGCCTTCTACGTGGCTGCTTAATTTCACCCCGCTTCCTGCCCCTCTAACAGGTGAGGTTTGGCCAGTAGGGGATATGTGAGGCAGGAGAGGAGTGGCAGGGTAGAAAGGAAACTTTGGACCCTGAATAATTCAGGTTACCCAGGGTGATGCTGCCAGTGGCTGGAAAAGGAAGGAACTGCTTTTGAGCCTCCAAAGCTGTTTGTGTTGTGGAGGATCTGCTCCCAGCTGAGCCTCGGCATCCATGCAGGACCTGACAGGCTGCCTTGTGGGTGTCCTAGGCAGCCCAAGAACTACGGTAGCCTTTGTTGTCGCTCAGATTTGGGGAGCAGGATGTCAAAAAGGCAAAGGAAGGAGGTGGGGCTGTAGACCTATTATCCCTCTTTATCAGCCTGTGGAGCTGGGCCAGTACCTGAGGGAACAACGTGGCGTGTGATTGCTCACCTCCCATGAAGAGAGGGTGCATGCCTTGAGACTGTAGCTGGGTGGTTTTACTATCCTGCCAAAAAATTCAGAAATTTCCCTCTTTGTATCAGGATTAAACAAGTGTTCTAAGGCAACTCTGGAGAAGCCAATAATGTATAGAATATCAGGACAGTCACATGGAAGGTAAAGACCCTGCTTCAAGCCCCGATTTTGCTTCATTCTCATCGAACATTTGAACCTGCCAAAGGTCATGTACAAAATATGCCCCCTTTTCACCATCCTAGTATTTTTTCAAGGGTGGGATTTTCCCCACCTCTCTGCACAAATATTACCTCCATCCTGAATGAATTTAAATTAAGTGTAATTCACAGTCATACAGAGGCCAGGCAGAAGAGGTGAGATACAGCAGCCTGGATTAAGACAGCCTGAAGCTGCAGGCTTCAGCCTCAGGCAGAGTTTTGTCATTGCCTCACTTCAATAAAGCTCCCTCCTGGAGAAGGACAGGAGTCAGCAGAGGGAAAAGGAATCCTGCATTCCATGACAGTAGAGTCAATTCCATCTTAGTTTTAGTGGCAGGAGTGAAAGGTCATTAACACTGAGGAGAGATGTGTATTTCCAAGGGTGAAAGGACAAAGCCATCTGTCTGTGTAAATACTTTCTGAGGGCTGTAATCATGTTCTCTAACTTCAGCACCCTGAATTAACTGATGCAGGTGGCTACATCTTCCTGGGGGTTACAAAGAGAAATTAGGCTCTCAGGTCAGCTTTTTCAAGGCAGGAGATACCCTCCTGTCACTTGCCTAACCTGCAGCTGCTGCTACAGAAGGGCACTGCTCTCCTATAGGGTCCGTGTTACACCTGTCAACCTTGGGCTGGTATCTTGGCTACCCTAACTTATCCCATGAACTTGATGCCTAATTTGGAAGAAAGCAATTGAATCCTGGGCTCCTACTACTAATTACTTTGAATTTCAACTGGTCTAGGTGTCTAAAGTAAAGCATGCCTTTATATAACAATCTCCTCCCTCAATGGGGTCTGTGCAGATCACTAGGATCCCTAATCTTGCAGTCCTGGCACCATTGAGAAGAGTGCAAATTTGGTTTGGAAAACTCAAACAGGTGCTCCCATCAACATTGGGCTTTTCTGGTAGAGGTCAGATGGCAGGACTTAACACCATGATTCCATTCAACCTCTTCTTACTCTCCTATTCATTTTCTCATCTTTCCCTAGAGACCAATGACTAGACTCATCTGTGATTCCAGGCAAAAGCTCAATTAATGCAGTTTCTCAGATCACCTTCATATTTGGCTTCTTCAATAGAAAGATTTTATTTGCTTTTATCCCCCATCAACAGACTTAAATGTTTTTCATTTCTGTAATTTACAGATTCAGATGGCATTGAACTGGCTCTTGGAAAATAATAAATGAAGTAGATAAAAGTGTTGAAGCAACAGTACTCATTTACTCATTTTTCCATCCGAAGGTGTTAAATGATGCTCTAGAATAATTTTCTTTTGAGTGAACTGAGGTTTGAGCTTTTTCCCCAGGAACAACATTCCTAAGAAGACTAAATTGTTTTAACTACCGATTCTGTCAGGTCATCTGCCATATTGATGTGTTTGGCACACATGTAATCTTTGTTGCTGCTAAAGAAAGCCTTTCCAGTGATTCTCTGCTTTTCTACAGCGCTGCCTTTGGCTACTCTTAGTAGCCAAGCTAAGGGTAAGCCTGTACTGCAGACACCAGCATCGCATGGAGCTGTGCAATACTGCAGAGCTTCGTGGAGGTTAATCTACTCTGCCAAATAGACTTTGGCTGAACTAGCCAATAGGCACTGTCTCCTATTCAATTTTATATGATTTAGTCCAAAACCAACTGTCAGTCACAGTAGGGGCTGTGTTACTAAACTATCAGTGCACTGTCAAGGAAAAAATGCTTCAGGTGCATGGCAAAGTGGTACCCACTCAGTGCTTTGCTATAATTACATGGATGTAACTAACGAGGGAAAAGGTGTTGTAAATCCTTTTCATCCTGTTCTCTTGTCTTTCTCCAAACAATGGTCACAAAAGGCCTGGAACCTAGATAAAAATAAGTGGTAAAATTCAATATTTAGAAGAAATAAACACCAGTAAATTGAAATGAAAATTTCAGTTTAACTGATGTTTTCTTCCCAACATTTAGGATTATATTAGCATTTTGAAAAGATTTTTGATAAATATGGATGTGGGAAAGAAATACTGCAAAGGTATCTACCACATATAGCTTAGTAAAACCATGTGCGTATTCATGTCAGAAGGAGAAATATATTACCTGGCACCAAGGCAAAGAGTTTGCAGAAGATATGAGTGCTCTAATCTGAGTTCAAAATTTTTTTGATTTAAATATTGTTTTGTTCATGTTAGGTTAGGTCTGAGAAGTTATGGCTGAGAACAAGACCCTAACGAATATGCAAAGAATAAAATGACACTCTGAAGAAAAAAATATTATTAGAGCTGAGCAATAAATGATTTTGAAATGGCAAAACATTAACATTCAAAAGTATATTTCTGTTTCAGAAAAGGCTGAACTGTCATAATCTGAAACATACGAAACGTCTCATTACTATATTGCAGATATATATTACTATATTGTAGATAAGCCCTTCTCTGTCACTCCTTCACTCAAATTGTGGCAAGCTTATACAATTTTATGCAATATAGAAGGGTTCAGTAAATCTGGGTTTATTTTCTGTTTTGTAAAGTACAGAGAATTTTTCACTCTTCTCCTAAAATTTCTCTAGAAAATAATGGATGTTTTCCCACTACTATTTTTTTTTTGTAGCCAAACAAGTCCCAGCTACCTACTGTGTGGGAGGAGAGAATCTAAAATGTAAACAGGTTAATACTAAACCATGCCATCTGGTAGTGATGAAGCTGAAAGAAAGAGATGGTTGGAACGATGCTGATGAAAGGTTGCTTCAAATCAAGCAGAGAAGAGAAAGTTGTTCAAGTAAGTGAGTGAAACAGAGAAGCAGATGAGAAAATTACGCTGAAGCCTCCTAAGCTGCCGTAATCAAAATGAAATTTCCTTGAATAAGTGTTTTGTAACTGTGCTCTCTAGTCCAGGAAACTAAGCAGACTGAAAAGAGAATGTTGCAGCATTCAAGTAAAGGGCCAAAACCCTCTTTTGAGACTACACTTTCAATCAGGACACCTTTAATGCTTTCTTTCTGCTCACTTTGCCTTTCACAGACAATTCTTTAAGTGCTCTAGCATAAACAGCATAACTTTCACATATATTTTGTGAAAGTAAGAGAATTGCAATACAGTGCAAGTTATACAAATAATTTAGGAACCAAATGCCACTGCCATATTATTGGACCTGTGCCATTACCTACCATCTCTTCTCTTTGGCATGACTTTGAGCACTGGTTTTAAAAGTTATCCCTGCCTACCATGTACACATTGATTATTAGGTAATCTGCTTATTCTCTTGTTCTGTGTTTCAATTTCTATTATTTAGCATTTTTTCATCAATCTTTTTTAAATAGGCAAAGACAGCTTTAGCAAGCAGCAGTAATATGTAAGTGGGATAAATTTATCTTTCAAAAGCTTACACTTGGTCTGCATGTTTCCTTGTTATTAAGGTTAGATCTCACTCTCTTTCTCTTTTTAAAATACCCAGTATTGCATTTTTAGATATCCTGACAATCTAGTTTTAACTTTAGGGTGTCAATTTTTACTTTTTACTCAAAATTCAATTTATTTGTTCTCCATGAACTTGAAATCATCTTCATAATGTTTAGTCCCTTCTGGCTGTAAAAAAAAAAAATTAAAATCTATGAATTGATAAAAGGATGATGCACTGCTTTATAATGCTTAACAATAGTGTTTTTCTGATAACACAATTAATCATTTCTGTCTTATTTATTTTAAATAAAATAAGCATTAAAATTGGTCTCCAAGAGCTCTGCTAGAGTTATACTTCATTCGTAGACTTCTGAAGGATTATTTTTACTTGGATCATTTCAAGGATCTGGTTTATTTCACAGCCCAACTTCTAGTTGTGTCAGCATGACCAGGGGGAGGCAAACTGTGAAGTGGGGAGTGGGAAGGAGGAAACAGAAAGTTTTTTCCCTGCCAACTCCTCTGTATCATTTAATGACAACTTGCATCACTGCCTAATTTTTTTCTGCACCTGAACCCTTTAACTCCAAAACAAGGGTTACTTTTCATTAAATGACCATCTGAATTAACTAGGCAGGGCAGCTCAGAGCCTGGACTCTACTTGCATTAACCTTTCTGCTGTGAGGATGCAGTCTATAGCACAAGCATTATGTGCTTCTTCCCAAGCCTCCCCACACATCCACAAGGTCAGATAAAATTTTCCTGTGGTTACTGGGAACAAATCACAGGATAGCCAGCGCATCACACTTTAACTAATATTTTCTATATAACTTTTATCCATAAGAGCAGGGAGGAAAGAAAAGCCTTTGTTTTTTTGCAATGTGGTTCTCAGGAAAGCAAGTTTAATCTAAGTCGCCAGGTATTGGTCATCAAGACTAATTTTGATATGGCCTCAGAGTTTCCATCTCTGAAAGATACTGATTTAATCACCGTTTTCCCTTCACAAACAGTTGGAGAAGAAATTTTACAGTAAAACCCCTAAAATGGCCTAACCAATGACATTATACAGCAACACTGATGAGCATCACAGAAGCCATCTCTGACACAGATGAAAATGTCTGCTTGTGGCTCATACTTTTTGCACATAGTGGACACGAAGAGATGGCTGTTACACTGCCTTTTTTTGAATTATATACATGACTTTGTATTCGTTAAGTACTCTTACTGCAACTGTTTATGGGAAGCACAGGAGAAAAAGAACTTTTCAGAAAGAAACAGCACCAAATTTATATTCTGTGGAAGAAACTGCAAACTTGTTGGCATTTAAAGAATCTGTAGGATAGCTTTAAATGAAGCTACAAAACTTGGAGAAACTTTAATTTAATCAAGTGCTGATGACACTTGAAACTTCTTGCAGCAACTAGGGAATCACACTAGAGAAAATGATGCTGCCTTTGTGGTTCTCAGTGAAAACAACATGTAAATATGGACATAGTTCATTACTTTTAAAAGGAAGACTATCAATTACTTTTAACAACTAAATAGTTCCTCGCAAATACAGAACGTTTAGGTTTTTTTTTTTTTAAATTTTCTGCCAGCATTTCTGAGCCTACAGTTTTTCAGCCACTTTAAATCAATGGAGAAACTAACAAGTATTTGTTTTTGGAAAAAAAAAAAAATTTCCTCACGTTGTGCAACTACAACACTTTTCATTTAAAAACTAACAGCTCTCAGTATTTCTTTACTATTACCTCCTTTTTGTTTGACTCCCTCCTTACGTAAATGTTGGTAATTAAATGTTGCAATGGTATTACTGTCCACTGCAATACTGAGAAGTTCTGGTCGAAATGACCTAATCATTTTCCAAACCTAGTGGTTGTGATTCACCTCAAAAATTATTCAATGAGTTTTCCCATAAAGCCTTGCATAAGCCAGCAGCATTATCCTGATAGCAGCAAAACCAGCTAGATCTGTCCTTGTTCCTATTGTTACAGTAAACACGTATGATATATATAGATACACTGTCTGATATTTCCAGCAGAGTGTGAAATAAGTGGGTCAAACTGGATCCACGTTCTCCTGGCAGGTGAAGTAGATTGTGCTAAATGATCTGCATTGACTAACAACTGACAACACAATGATGTGGGCATGGGGCACATCGTGGAGAACATTATTCACTTCCTACATGCCCACAAGACAGGAGGAAAGACATGTTAGGAACCTTGGTTTCCCAAAGAAGGCTTTTGGGAATGTGAGTTTAACACCACTGAACACATGTCCAGCCCAGGCAACATAGGAGGCAGATACACATGGGGATACAGATGAATGCTGGTCATGGTAAAACCAGACTGTGACTGAGCTGTTATCATCACAGTGCATCACTTCTCTTCCTCATAAAACTGACAAGCTCTTCTCCAATGCATGCTGCTGCAAGCATTTTTTTATTCCTTGCAGACTAAAATTATGCTGTGTGCCTTTTCCAGTGATTACTGCTCTTCAGCAACTATAGCTGAAATTTGATCATGAACATATATGTGTAAAAATGTGGTTCATAAGAATTTTACACCATGCTTCTATAAAATATGCTGTATTAAGGTTGCAGTACTAATGACATTTCTGTTTTTTATTGCCCTTTTTCATTCCTGGATGTCTGAAACAACAGCTTGATCCCAAGACTTCTGAGGTCTGTTAGGGTCTTCCCTTGGCATCAGAAAACTTTGGACAAGTTGTGTCAGTTCATCAAGAGAAAGACCCCACCCTAGCCTCATCAGTGCTGAGTAAATAAGGTGAGTTTGCTGGGTCAGGGACAGATGGTTCATGTGAGTTCATAACTGTTCTCAACTACAGAGTGGAGACCTTTCTCAAATGGTGGTTCTATGAATATGACAAAATAATAAGTGAAATCCAAACTCTGAAACTATGCAATTAATTTCTGTTCTGGAGAACTAAGAGACTCCAAAAAGAATGAGTTCTCAAGTACTGAGGTGACCAACATTTTTAAAATACACCAGCATGCAAGCTTTTGCTGAGTAAACTATAAACTCCCACGCTATTGCAGAATGACTGTCAGTTCCTGCCTCATAACATCTGAACACTATTTTTTTCAAAGAGTTAATCAAAGTATACCACCAAGAACAAGTAATTCCAAGAAGTACCATCAACGAACTCACTTGAACCCAGCTGAGCTGCTGCCCTACAACTTTAGACAAATGCACCACTTATGCCAAGCACTCTCCCATCACACTGTCCATCACACCTCTCTGGAGCAACTGCCACAGGTATAGAAAAGTCCAGAGAAAGATTGACACCAAAAGTGCAGTATTATTCCTTTCTCAATGTGCTAATCTTGTTTTTGCTTTTACTAACAGTGGCTGGTATACAGTTTGGCAGTTTTGTGTTCCTGGCTTGATTTTAGATCATCTATGGAGAAGGGACATGGATATTACAATGAAATAGTAGTTTTGGTTTGTTTCTTTATAACATCTCTCTTTTTTCTGGACTCTTTAAATTAAGTGAAAATTTCTCTGCCCACAGACAAGCTGTAGTAACTTTCAATGAGAAAGTAACTTTCTATCAGTAGTTTTTTGCATTTCTTCTCTTAAAAAACCCCATGTTATGAAAAAAGCTGCAAACCCCACAGTTGCTTGCAAGGAAAAGGAATTGTAATTGATTCCTAAAACAAAGAAAAAACTCTTGGATATTTACACTATTCACAAGAAGTTCATTAGTGAAACAACAGCACATCCTGTGAAGCACACCCCAAAATTGTCAAAGCTTTTTATAGTAAAACAGACTAAGGGTGAAGGATTAGTGTAAAGGGACAAGAATGTAACTCATACATTAATTAGTGATTGTGAATCAAAATTATTCTGGATAATTAAGTAACTCAGAAGGTGTTTAAGTACACTAAAAAAAAAAAAAGCTAAGACAGTATAAAATACCTTTGGCCTAAAGAAATCATAGACCACACGAATTTACCCTTGAATTCAGCCCAAACCACTGCTTAAGGTACAGTACTGTGCAAACCTACGAAGCCAGCTACTAGAGGCTCTCAGTTTGTTGAATATTTTAATTAAGGGGATTCTGTCAAAGTATTTCTCACTATTAGGAGAATATTGTATACAAAACAACTAGAGATGGGTGAACTCATTTTACCTCATTACAAGCCCATTCAAAGACCACTTCTAATCATGAAATATTATTAGCTGCTTGTTCTTTTCAGAAGATGATGACATAGAATAATACCTAATGATAAAATAAGGGAAGAAAGCAGAATAGGAAAAGAAATATCAACATTGTGTGAATAATTAATTCAATAATATGGACAGAAGAAAGGAAATACTAGTAATATTAAATACTTGTGAAAGAATACTAGTAATACCTTCTATTCATGGTCCAAATAAATATCTGGCAGATTAGGTAGCTGTGTGAGGTTTTTTTACCTACATGCTAAGTTATGGTACAATTCCAATTCCTGTTGGGGGGGGGGGAAGGGTTTAGGTTACATCAAAGAAATGTCTGCAAAGTCAAGCTAGCTCTTCAAAACCCACAAGAATAATGTAAAATGTTCACAGACACTGAGTTTGCTCAAGACTAATGATAATTCCTTGTGAAATGCAAACTGAAGTTTGTTTGCCTACCAAAACAAGGCCTTTTTCCTATCCCCCTTTCCATTCACAGATGCCAGTATGTGTTGGCTTGTTATTGTAATTTATGAATGTTGGCCTTTATTTCTGTGAAATAAATGTTATCAACTTCATTTGACAAAATGTAAAATTATATGTAAGGCTGACAGACTTGGAAAAAGTAAAAGAAATTAAAAGGAGATAAACATAGCTTTAGGAATATGTGTTCTCTTGAACAGTTCTTTTACTCTGAAGGGCTACATAATTATACCAAGCCATATGTGTGTCTTTTTTTTTTTAATAAATATTCCTGAAACTGGACAAGTGCTAATAGCACCACTCAGAAGAATGACATCTATCATCCAGAAAGTTCTCATTATAGCTTACTTTATCAGTTCAATGATGAAAAAAAAATTAGCTATAAATCAGAATCTCTAACTAATGTTTTAGCTGAACTTAAAATAATATTCTGAAGTCTGACCATAAAAATGTGGGATTAGGCTACACAGCCACGCAAGATATCATTTCTCCTTTACCTGGAGATCTACATGATGAATTATACTGTTCCCACACAGCACAGGTGGAATTTGAATGATACGTCCCATAGCATATAAATCATATAATTTAAAATAAACATTCCATAGGTTATGGGTTTTAGTATTCTGGAATCAAGATTTCTTATGTCAATTGGTAGCTCTTTATGTTCTTCATTGGTCTTTTAATAACAAGCTATTTGATCTTTCTGTCTAATTGCTCTCATGTTAATAATTATGCAGGATTAGGAAAGCTCTAATTCTTAACCATGCATATGGGAGGATGTATAGTTATGACATCTCTGTAAAATCTTTGTGAGAAAGACATGACCCAGGGCAGTGAGGAAACACTCCCGGCAGAGCTGACAAGCTGAGCACAGTGCCACGCTGACTTAGCTGCCCTGTGCCAGCTTGCTATGCTGGCATGGGTGGTCACCACCCCTCAGAGCCAGAAATCTGCCCCAGGACCCCTTGTCTGAGGATGGCAGGGGACTTTCAAGCTCCAGTGCTTTTATGGGTCCCATTTTAACTATCTTGGAGTATGCCACAGTCTTTTCCTTACTTGCTGTCTCAGGCAGGGAAGCTAATTTTGTAGGTGTCAGGCTAAGGCTCCATGGGGCTTTGCAGGACTCCCTGAGACTCACCAAGCAGGGACTTGAAATTCATGTCTTTGTATCACACACAGAAATTATAGGAACATTCCTCTTGTGACTCTGATGGTTCAGAAATGGTGGAAAGCAGCAGACATATAATCTTGGCTGAAGAATGCTGCCTTTCTGCTTACTCCAACAGCTCCATGAGGCAATACAATGGATACGTATCTTTTGAGTACAATCACTCTATTTTCATTTTCAAAGCATTTCTTCAGGCTGGGCTACTACAGCTACTGCATTACTAAGCAGCTTCACAAATCTTGCACAAGCATGACAGAGAGGCAGAGACTGATACAGAGGTAGGAACATGTCAGACCCACTTTGTTTCCAGTCATATGTTGGAATACCAAGATCCTGTTGTTCTTGTTTAGCCACACAGGCTATTGCACAGGGCAATTTGGAAATGGAGGAGGAAGGAGAAACTTAATTTCTCTGCCTTCTCCCTGACTGCATAGAAAGCTGAAGTTCCTGGTAGGATCCCAGAGTCTCATGACCAGTGGCATGGCTGTACAGCAGGCATGGCTTTTAGACATGAAATTTTGTCCCCTGTGTGGAAGACCATGTCCGTTTTAGCTGATTATGGAAGGCTGGATCTAAGGACAAAGGTGGATATAAATGTAAAAATAGTTTGGGCAATTAGCCTCTTCAGTCTTGTTCCTGTTTGAAGGTAAGGTGTCTGGGGGACTCCTATGTTAGCCCTGTGTGTGTGTAGGAAGCCATTTCTACACCTCTATACTTGAAAAACAGGTCTGACAGGGTACTGGCCTGCAATGCTCTGGAACAGCATGAGGCATGATTTCCCCATTTCCCATTTCCTTATGCTTTTTGATTCACTAAGTAAAAAACAGGGCTGCAAGCACTGATGTACTTGGGAGTGAGTTGGTTTCTGTTTCCTTTCCTCAGGCTGCTCAGGCATTTATGTGCTGGCCCTGCTGTGAGAAGAGACACACAGCAAGAGTGGAGGGAGCTCCAGGTGCTGCACTTCCTGCCCCATTCCTCACAGCCCCTCCTCATGCCCACTGGTTAGAAAAAATAAAACTAACCACACACTCACAAAAAAACCCCAAAACACCCAGCCCAGTCAAGTCCTTTTTGACTGAGCCATTCTTAAGGTCTTGTTTCTACTGCACTCAGTTTTGGGCCCCTCACTTTAAAAAGGACATTGAGGTGCTGGAGTGTGTCCAGAGAAGGGCAACAAGGCTCAGGAAAGGTCTGGAAAATGTTTTATGAGAAAGAACTGAGGGATCTGGAGTTGTTTACCCTGGAGGAGGCTCAGTGGGAACCTCACCACTCTCTACAACTCCCTGGAAGGAGAATGCAGTGAGGTGGGGATCGGTCTGTGCTGTGACTGCAGTGAGAGGACCAGAGGAAATGGCCTTTAGCTGAGACACGGGGAACTCAGATCAGATATTACGTAAAATGTTTCACTGTTAAGGTGGTCAGGCACTGTAATACATTGCCCCAGGACATTGTGCACCATTCCTGGAGGGGTTTAAGAGGCATTTGGGTCTGGTGCTGAGTGTGGTGCTTTAGGAGTTCCAGTGTTGGTGCTGGACTGATAGTTGGACTGGATGATCTTAAAGGTCTCTTCCAACCCTGATGATTCCATGATTCTGTGATTTTTCAGCGCAGTCACTACTAACGCTCCTTGCAAAAGACACTATTTTTTTTTCATGCTTTTGTACTATTCATCATAAGACGTATTTCACAGAACAATTTTCTTTTCCCCAGAATGGTGTATCCCAAGATGATCTTTTCTTCCCTCCCTCCACAGTGGCAGAAAGGCAGAGTGCAAAGACAGGACTTGTGACAGCTCTCTCCTGCCTCTCCTCTCAAGCAGACTGTGGCTGTTCCCTAATACGAGTACCTGAATACTCCCAAGTGCTTCACCTGAGAACAGCCATTACCTTTTCCCATCCCAGTAGAAGATATTACTGTGCCCTGCCTGTCCCTCATGCTCCAGCCACAACAGCCAATGCAGGCTTGCACCAGCACCGCTCTTGCCAGAGCCTCGCTGAACCAGAACCACAGAAGCGTTCGGGCAATGCTCTCAGGCACATGGTGTGACTCTTGAGGACGCCCTGTGCAGAGATAAGGGCTGGACCCGCTGACGCGTGTGGCTCCCTTCCAGCTCAGGCCATTCTGTGCTTCTGAGCTCGGCTGAGGGTGAGCGCGGCGCCCGCAGGCCCCGAGCGGTGCCGGGGGGGCGCGGGGCACGGCTCGGCACGGCCCAGGGCTCAGCACGGCTCGGCACAGCTCAGCACAGCTCACAGCTCAGGGCTCGGCTCAGCACGGCTCCCGGGAAGGAGCAGCGCGGGGCCGGCCTGCGGCGGCCTGGCTGCCGTTCCCGGGGCAGGCCACGAGGTGGCTCCGCGCGGGTGACCCGGCGCCCTCAGAGCCCCCGGGGCCGCGCCGGCTGGCAGCGCACAGTCCGCGTTTCTCGTTCTGTCACATTTCACAGGCGCTTGCTCATCGCCGGGGCTGCCGGAGGACAGGCACACCCCTCCGGCAGCGCCGTGCCTGGGAACGCAGGAGGCAGCCTGAGCTGCCCGGGAAGGACTCGGGGCCGGCCCTGGGAGGTCACTGGCGGCTGCCGCCCTTCCCTCGCCTACCCCGTGGAGGTTTCCGCGACCTGGGTGCCTGCAGCTTCTTTGGAAAATAAATGTCTGCTGCTAGGATATGATTAGACTCCTCAGTAGGTAAAGGCGAAAGAGACAATGCAAAGACTTTCAGAGATTTAAAAGTTGGAATATAAGTTTTTGTGGGGTTTTTTTTTTCCCCCTCCTTTCCCCACTCCTTTGAGGTGGTCTGTCTCTATGAAGAAAATTCTGCTCACATTACAAAAGGGGGATGTCAGGGGGTTTGACTGTCATTGAGGTTGAAATGAACTTTGTCACCCTGTTTAAATATTTAAGTCTCCTGACACAGGCAAATACATCACGAAGTGCTAAAAAATATATTTAAAAATACAGCTGCCTTTGAGATGAAGCATTTCTATTCCCACTGTATCAGTTCATTTTGCTCAAGCAGCCCTGAGGTACAGAGTATGGCAAGAAACAGTGAACAGGATAGGAAGCTCCATTATCACAACCTGTACATTTGAAGGGGTAACATTTTGTTTTATGCTGTTTTGGCCACTCTGTTGTTTTAACTGATTTCCAGGAGCTTAAACATCAACATGCACATGTATCAGTTTTATTTCTGCATCCAGTCATATGTCTTATGGGAATAAGTAGCTCATTACAGCTACCTTAAGTAGCTCTAGTTTTATTATAGTTTCATACTGTTTTGCATACTGGTAATATTTAGGGGATTTTTTAAACTTTCTCTTAACAGTCTTACTTTTCCTGCACACATACAATGCTTCCACTTTTTATATCATTACTTTGACTGTATTAAAAGTGCTTATTTAACTCATAAACCATAAAATGGTCTTCAAACCTTGCTCTGTAACTCATCTTTGCTTTGAATGCAACACAGAGGTGATGGATGTACTTTAAAATAAAAGTGAGGGGAGTTTTTTTTTATTGACTTTGGTGAAATACTTGTAATGTGAAGACTGTCCTGTGGTTCAGGGCAGAAACCTGTTTTATGTTGGTGCACTTTGTCTGAGATGATCTCAAAGGGCAATAGCTTCCCGGGCAACTGGGAGTGTGCAAGGCTAAAACTGGAGGCACTTGTGTGAGTGGGATCCCTCAGTCATAATTTGAAGTGTTGTCTCAAAAGCAAAACATATGCACCATGTTGACAGCAGACACTCTCTTCAGTTTCATCCCTTCACGTGGAGGTGGACGGACTCATGATCAACACACTGTTTTCATCTCCCTTGAGCCACAAAACAGAACAGAACATCTGAAAAGCGTAGTCCGCATGCAGCACCTGCTGGGATAAATAGGGGCTGAAACTTCTAGGTATGGAAAAAGTAGTCATTCCACTTTCCCTACTGCAGTTCTTTTTTGAGTCTGAAACTATGTAAACTATATATCACATACTGACATTTATGTCCTTCAGCAGTGTGACATCACTTGTCACTTAATGTAAATTTGCCCAAGTCAAGTGTCTGAAATCTGAGCTCCTAGTCACAAAGACATATACTCTTACTGACTGACTCATAATTTTTTTGCTCTTATGTTCAAGCTTGTGGAAAATGAATATGCAACCAGGAATTAACACAGAAGTTAAAACCTACATAAGGGATTTTAAGCAAACTGCACAAATTCTACAAATCTATGTCCAGATCCCATCTGCTCTCAGTCACAAAAGGGTTCAGTGTATAAGTAAGCCCTTCCAGTGAGTGCAGTGGGATGAGGATTCCTTCAACTGATGTGTTTGACCTGTGGTGGGCCTACAGATGTGTGCCTGTGTGTGAGGAGTGTGGACACTCTCTGCCTGACAAGGTATACACAGGATAAACACATTGGGCTGGTGTTTTAAGCAATTTAAAGATAAATTTTAGGTATGTTTTGTAAAGCTTTAACTTTTGTGAAGAAAGCAACTAACATTTTTGGTCTGTCACTCTTGCAAAGACATCTTTTTGTCCATCCATCTGGCTTGCTTTGGTTTCAACCTGTTTTGTTGTGAAAGTTTCTTCAGGGATACACTGTGGGATATATGTTGTGGGATGTGTGGTGGGTCGGATATATGTTGTGTTTGAGGTGATGACTCTGTGGTCCTTCTGTGCATACCAGAAGTGAATTCCTTTCTAATTATGCACACCAGCTGCTGTCCAAGTCCTGTCTCCTGCGCTAACATGTTCCTGCACTGGGAGAAACACTTTGTTCACATCTGGAGAGTAGTTGATGCAATGAGTCATGATTGCAGAGGACAAATCCTAAGCATAATTCGGACTAGTTATATATGTGGATTTGAAATTGTAGGCTAAAATCCTAAATAATGCCTTGTCTTCTACAGGATGCGAGCAGAGGAAATGAACTAATGGTGTGATGTCTTCTCAGCAAAGAGGCTGTTCTCATGTAAATCAACTTTCTTGAGATTAGCTGTTGTAAACTTGGATACTTGGATTATCCTTGTGAATTTTGGTCACCGATTATGCATAGATTAAATCTAGCCACAGAGGGAAGAGAGCATTTTTGAAAACAAGGATAAGTTGTGCAAGGAAAGAAGTTTTCAAAGGAAACTTGAGTCTAGGCCCATCTGTAGTGATCTCAGAGGAGATATGGAAAGGGAAATCTTGTGTGGGTGATGGTGATGTCTACAAACTTCTCTGATAAAGAATGTGATCACTTCTATGTCTCTGCATGGATGATCAGAATTAAAATGGAACATTTGGGAGAGGCAGATGTGAGTAGCTCATTTAAGAGGATAGCAGAAAAAGAACTAGGAAAGTATGATTAGTGGTCTTCAAATAGGAAAAGAGTAAAGATAAAGTGCTAGGTCAAATTATTTTGAGTCATGCATGATTTGTTTGTTTTCTTGTATTGGAACAAAAAGAAGGTAGAAAAAGTAGAAATTCTGTGCTGAGCTCATGATTCCTCATATAAAACAGCTGCTAGCTGGGAATGTGTTCTCAAGCCCTAGATTTGCAACTGTGATAAAGGCGAATGCAACATGAAAATCAGTTTTTATTTTCAGCTTTGGTCACTGATGTAGATAAGAGTGACCGTATGTGAAAATCTGTGTGCTTGGTGAGTATGTAGGTAAAATAACATACAGTGAATTTACCTTGAGTGTTCATGAAAGTGTCACCTAGCTTTGCACAGCAAATGTACATGTGAACAGAGTTAAAAGGGAACAAAAACCCCCTAAGTTGTTTTACTTCATTGCTATCAAAATCTTTTCCACTCTAACAGCCGAGAACATTATTTATTGAACTTTGAATATTGGGGGGGGGGGGGTGGTGCTTTATGACATACCTTTTGTAGGTCAGTTGCAGAAATCACAGCTACAGATCTTGAAATTTTTGTCCAATTTCAATTCCAACAATTCACATTATCATAACGTTTTATATCTTTATTGTAAAAAGGAAAAGGTGGAAAGATTTGACAACACGATTTAAAGAATGTGTCTGGTCTAAGTTACAGCCCTAGAATATTTGAACCATTGTTTGCACACCACTGAGAACACAGTGCCTCCTTTCAGACAACAGTAATTTTATCCTCAAAAACAATTTTGGATGGTGGGACCTGGGTACTGTCCAGTATTATGATATGGAAAAGAGTATCAGATAAGTTATTCCCCTTCTGATTTGATAGTCAGACAGGGGAAATTCAGTCAGAATTGTTCAGTCAGTGACCATGTGGATGTGGTGAGATTTTTCGGGAGGAACAAGGTGAGAAAATGTGTACATCTACATATTTTTCAGAGTGCCTGAGCAAGTACAGAATATCCAAGATACCATTCTGACAGAAAAAAATAAGAAAAAGCCGATTCTTAAGAAAATCTAGCAGCAATGGAAGCTGTTTGGATTTAGAAAAACTAAGTAAAGAGCATAGGACTGGCTTCATTCATAATCTGAGTCAAGGTTTTATCAGTGGGATTATCTGATGGCTGGGAATGCATTTCACATCATGGCCATGGGAGATCCTGTGTGGCTCCATGACACAGGTGACTTTACTTGGTAGGAATTTTGCCTTCCACCAGTATGAGATCAGTTTCTATATCTGTGTCCCTTTCCTAAGGATAACTGATTGTGTTCCTTATGTAGCTTTGGAATATATACTGAGAGCCACAATGCCTCGTACCACTTTCTACAGGAAAAGTGCATGAAAGTGAGGAAAATTACCCTAATGACTTTGGCTACATGATCTTTTGTCACAAACAAAAAATTTCACCGTCAAAATCACAAAGCAAAAGTATACTAGCCTTTCAAAAAAAGAAGCCTGCGTTTGGGTAAGAAAAGGCAGAAAAATTTCAGAAGTAGTTTGGCTTGATGCAGTCATGCTTACTACAAGCACAGATGAGTTGTGAGGTTCAGCACTGACTGCAGTCAGTGCAAGCAAATCTCACACCACAGGGGCTAAGATGGAAGTTAGGCCCAAATAAGCTCATGTCCTGGTTCAGCATGTTCCAGCTTTGACAGCTTCAGGGGTAGCATCCCACTTCAGGATTCCCACCTTGAAAGTTAGTATTTCTGCTGGATTTCTGGATGCTGTGTAAGCAGATGGCCTGTTTTCTTCCTTCCCATCTTCCTTCCTGTCCTGTCCCAGATAAAACAGGCTGTAGTGAGGTTATTGTCCCTTTCTTCTTTGCTGCAACTTGGAAGCAGCTCCACCTCTGCCACCTCCTTCCACCCTTTCTGAATCTGTGCTGTTAGAGATGTTGCTGCCTGACTTTCTCCCTCCAATATAGCAGCAGGCTGTAGGGGTTGTGTATGGGTGAGTATCCTTTCCTCCTCATTCACCCCCATTTCCCTGCAATAATGCAGTCACCTGTTGGTCTGAATCTGCCATGCCTTTGTACCTCCCAAAATTCTCCCATTCTCTCTGAGGAAAAGTCAGGCTGACAAATGAGAATTGAGTACCTCCTGGAGACCAGCTCTTGTGTCAGTCTAACCACATGAACATGATACTTAATAAACATATAAGGGACAGGAATTTGCTAGGACCCCAGAGTGAGGTATTGAGGCATGCTCTGCTCTCAGAATTAGTTTTCCTAGACTTTAACAGCTATTCCCTTTTCTTGAAGCTAAGCACATGCTTCTGAGCAGGGTCCTGGCATTAAATGTTCAAGTGTGAGAGGTGTGTCATCTCTACCAATAAGAGGGGAAGATGGTTTTGGTGAAAATATCATTACTCTTTAATATTGACTTATACTTATGAAATCCAGATTTGGAGTAATCAGTTTGACATTCTGTGCTGTCTGCTTCTTTTGGCCAGACTTTTTGCTTCGTTCACAAAGCTTAAAGGAAGAGAAATATTAATGAAATTACAAATCCACTCTCTGAGGAAGTAAGATGAAGTCTTATTTTACTTTTTTAGAAGTTTTACCTAAAAAAATGGACATCAAAGGAAATATGCCTTTTGTTCATTTGGTTTTGTTATATCTTTTATAGCTTTATCAGGTATTCAAAGACCTAAGAAACTTTACTGAGATCAATAGAAAGCACTGATCCATCCCGCAACCTTGCCCAGACTTCTCCCTTGTGGTAGCCCAAGAGCTTTAACACTTCAGGTGGACTGTGTCTGGCTCCAGGTAAAGTTTGTCAATATTTTTCATCTGACACAGTATATGTATTTTTCATATATATGAAAAAGGCAGATTCAGCAGTATCAAACAAGTCTGAGAATTCGATTTCATTTTATCTGGTTACTTGTCCAAACCAACCAAACAAAAAGTAACTTCTCTTAAACTCCTTAAAATAAATAGGAAGATATATTTTGATTTTTCATTGCAATATTTTAAAATAAATGCTATCATTTTTGGTTGAATATATTATAAATGTTCGATTTTCCTTGAAATATATTTTTAAAAAGTAAATAAACTCAAAATCACAATGAAATGTCCACTTCAGATTAAGTTTAATATTTCATGCAGTTTAAAATGTTGTTAAAAAAGCTTATATTTGATCAGTGTTTTTCACTTCTTCTGTTTTTCCTGGGAATGGAAGCATCAACAACCACAACTTTTGTTACTGACTCTTTGATTTAATTTTATTTCTGGAAAAAAGGCTGGGTTTCTGTCACTTATAAGTAGGTTCCTACAAACAGTATTAGTGCTTATTTTTCAGGATTTTAAGCTGCCAGGTACTTTTTTTAAAGGACACATAACAGATTTAAACAAACAGAAGGCAGAGTGCAGATGGCATGTAAACCAGGCTTCTTTCAGTTTAGACAAATCAAAAGACAGTCATTCAAAATAGAGAAATACCTGCTGCTATTTCCTCTCTTGATTGATTCTGCACTTTTGAGTATTCTGTAGGACTCAGTCAGCCTTTTTTTGTGAACACCTCTGTTTATTCTGATCCTTCTACAATTTCCCACACGGAGTAACTTTTGACTCTCCTGATCAACTCTAGATCAAGGTAGCGTCAAGGACTGCTCTGCAGTTCAGACTAAAAAAGAAACTTCTCTTTCAGAATTCAGATGTCCATACTGGTCTTACAAGTAAGGCACAGATGCTTAGGATCATTCTTTTTCAAATTAGCTCAAAAAACAGACACACACTACACCACAAAGCCACCTATACATCATAGTGTCTGAAAACAATCTAGAGCTTGCAAATGGTGTGATGGGTTAATCCTGGATAGCAGCCAAATGCTTCTCTCTGCAGCTCCTTCCTCCTCCCACTTTTCCCCTGCTCCAGTGTGGGTCCTCTCCATGGGCTGTAATCCTTCAGGAAGAAACCTGTTCCATTGTGATCCATTCCTGGGTCACTGTTCCTTCAAGAATATCTACCCGCTCTGCCATGGTCCTCTCCTTGGGCTGCTGAAGAACCTCCACCTCTGACTGCTATTTCCTCTATTGTTTTTCACTCTTGTTTTACCTCTCCTCCTCTTCCTCCTCCTCCTCCTCTGCCTGGCCAATGTTTTCTACCCATTCCTAAATATGTTGTCAGAGACAGCCCAGATTCCCTGATGGGCTCAGTTGTGTCTTGTGGTGTGTCTGCTGGGGAGCTCACTGCAGCTGGCTGTGTCTAGCATGGGGCAGCCCCCAGCCTTTTCTCATAGAGGTCACCCCTGCAACCTTCCTGCTGCCAAACCCTTGCCAAACACAACCAATACCGTGGTTCATATGTGGATTTGACAAATAAACCTTTCCTGTTCCTTTCTTTTTCCTAGGAAACTGTAGGAACACTTCAATGAAGGCTGGCAGTGCTTACAATCACTCCAGCAACGTACAGAGGGAGGAGAAGCAATGAGAGTGACATTTGTGTATGTCTGAGACTTAAAAGCTCCCCATATCTGGCAAAGTTATAAGTTACTGAAATTAGCTCATGCTGAAAAATGCTTGTTCACTAATGGCAATAACAGCTATGTCACGTGTTCACTACAGAGATGCCCAAGGACACTCACCTGTAGTGTACTAAGAAGGAAGAAACCAGAAATGTATTAGTGCTGTATAGATAAAATATTTAAATGGTTATAGCTAGATGGACTGTAG
Organism: Erithacus rubecula; assembly: GCF_903797595.1. NCBI lineage: Eukaryota > Metazoa > Chordata > Aves > Passeriformes > Muscicapidae > Erithacus > Erithacus rubecula. The sequence goes on from NC_136689.1 coordinate 35,282,816, forward strand.
AGATAGTAATCTGATATGTATGCATGCACTGTACATTTTTATACTAGCATAAATGACCCCATTAAATCCTGTTACTTTCCTAATCCAATAAGCGCTTAATCTCATTGCAAGTGTTGGAAATAATTATTCATTTATACACTTGTTTTTGCCACACATTTTATGTCAACACGGAGTGTGCCTTTGACTAATCAGTTAAAACAGCTGGCGGATAAAGGAATGAACGGGAATTGATAATATGCTATTTCTGGGAAAAAGACTATTGGTAGTTTTTCTTTGGTCTGAGATGTTATTGATTCTATAAGAAATGTTGTATTATGTACAAAGAAAAGTCTCTACTCAGGCTAACAATCACCAGAACAAGGGTGAAAAGTAAAAAGCTTTGTACTTGTCAAACTGCCTCACCCTGCTGCCTTACTTGACCCTAACTCATTGAATTTTACAGCTGTGAAGAGGTAGAAAGACCACCACTTTTCAGCATTCTGCACTTCTCAAGTGTCTGCCATACTGAGTTGGGTGAACAGTCTTCACTGTGAAGTGAAGACTGTTGAAAAGATAATCTTATCCTTTGGTACTCCTGTGGGAGCTGTAGTAGATAGAGTGATTCTATTCTAGTTACCAAGGACCAGTTTCATGGTCAGTTATTTTTAATTTTGTTCAGTTCAGTGCTCTCCCACTCATCTTCACTCATATTGGAAAACACTTCACTCCCATCTTTAAAAGCAATTCATGTGCATTCCAGAACTTAGGGTGGACTTACTGTTCCACCCCAGCAGTGTTGTAGGGCACTGGGGTGGAAGTGGATGCCCTATCTCTTGCTAGATGAGGACCTTTCTCCAGACCAACATGGTGCCACTTGTGGCAACCACAACTTACATGACAGCAAAGAAGCAAACACTAAATGAATAATGTTACACTGTGGATTTTTTCATTCCAACTTGCCTGACTTCTGTCTATGTTGATTACAGCTTTAGGTGCAATAATTTGTCACTGAAGAAGAGTACTCATCTTTCTCAGAAGAATGGGAAAATAAAGATGATACTTTTGCTGTCACAGTTGTGGTCTGGAACATAATGCAAGTATTAAACCATCGGGTAAGAAAGGAAACATTTTAGAGCTTAAGGAATACTTTGGAATAGAAAAGCTTGAAGTTGTTTTTAACTCAGGTGTTTCTGTAATGGTGCTATACTGAGGAATATATGAGGAAACTTCACAGTTCTCCATAGCACTCACAATAGGTGTAACACCTTTGCAGAATGATTGCTTGGATTGTAATAAAATTAGGAAGACTTGTAAAAGCTACACCTGCTAAAGATATTTCCCTTTTCACAGTCTGTTTTTCACATAAGTGTTTATTTAAGTATTTATGCTAACAATCTTCTTATAAAAAGAGTAAATCAAATTTGAAATTTTAGGTTAACTTCTACTTCTCAAGTAGCTCCACTGCAAATGCTAAGAATAGGAAATGAAGGAGATGTACACATTGAAAAAAATGTGTACCAAGGTGTGTTCATTAAGACAAAACATCTGCAAAGAATCCTACTTGCCCATCTATTCCATCATTTATAACCAAGAAATGTGAGGAAAGATCCAAACCTTGCCTGTCTCAAAGTATTGTAGGAATGGCCATGATAGATACTTTATTTTAGCTGTTTTAGCTTTCCAGATCAGTAACGACAATAGAAGAGGGACAACAGTGAGAAACGTTGATGAAAATTCCAGGAAATCTTAAAGAAAAGAGAAAAGTTGTTATCTTTGAATCTTTGTATTGTCCTATCACCTTCAGGTAATGTTTTTAGAGTGAAGGCTGGGTAAAATTGCAGGTTGTCTTCCTTACCTTTCTGCCTTCTATCTATTTAAGCTAGGCATCTGAAAAAGGAAAAATCATATTTTCCTTCCTGGAATCCATAACATGTTACAGACATGCTTTCTATAAGGGTAAGTGGTGTGACAGTATCTCAGATCAAAACCTGATTGCACTGAAATCTAGGGACATGCCCTGCCAAATCATATTCCCCATGTGCACAACTATCCACTGCCAGAACACAGTGGTGTCACACTTGAAATGACACTGAAAACTGTTGAAATACCCTAATCAGGCCTTAATATTGTGAGATGCTGAAAAATCTTATTTGTGTTCTTTGTAGATGTAACTGACTGGTTTTCAGCCAGAATAAGCAAATAGAGGACCAGGTTTGAGTCTTGGGTCAGTGAGATAATTCTTCCAATATCCTGGCAAATTTAGCTGAATTATGTTATTCATAACGTGGTCTGTGAATGTTTGTTCCTGTTTTAGGATACTTAAATGGAGATTTAAAATAATACATTTGGCATTTTGGAGACCTGTGGGCAACTATCCTGTATCATCTGGCATCCCTGTAGGTCATATTTCTGAAGGGTAGTTCCATGTATACATGTTTAGATGTGGAAAGGTGTAATGCTTGGGTTTGCATCTAAAATTATTTTTTGGGCACAAATCTACAGATTGCTTTAATCATGACTCGTCAGTGGAAATTACACAATTTAAAAAGTCAATTATTAAATATGTCTATCCTTGTGCAAGTATAAGAGTCAAGAAGCAAATTATGAAAACCTAAATTGCATGTGAGGAAGGAAAACCCTTGACATTAGCTATAAAAAGTGAGTAGTCTCAGTGGCTTAAGCAAGGCTATTAGAGGGACTAGGTGTCAGAGCCCATATTAAAATGGAAAATGGAAAGAGTATGTGATTGATTGGTTAATCTGCTGAACAACACTGACTCATATTAATAAGGGTTAGAATCCTATGCGTGACCTTATATAACCAAGTCTGTGTTTGCACCTCTGACCTTCCCTTACTGGGTGACCTTGAGCACGTAGCATTGCCCAATGCTTGAGTTCTCCCCTTAAAATGCCAGTAGTATTTCCTCACTTTTATAGAACTCTATGAAAGCTGTTAATAAAAAGCTCTGCACACGTTTTGGGTGTTATTCTTGCTACTAATGTATTACTGTGGCAACTCTTGTTATGAGAGAAGAAAATTCCTCTGCCAACATGCAGCCAGGGGAGAACTTGTAGCTGCTGAGTGGTTTGAGGTCAGATCAGCAGTAACTATAGATTTTCAGAAGTCTTAAAAGCTGCTTCTTGTAGCAGGAAGGGTGATGAGTATCCCAAGGAGAGAAAAAAAATGGGGACAAACTTTCCTTGTAATTGGCTTGCATCAGTCAGAATATCTGAGAAATACAAAGGTCGAGCATCTTATTTAAAGAAAACCCCTATGTGAATCTAAGATTAGTCTTGACATTTTCAAAACCTCAGAAAATTAGGGGAAGGGCTGCAACCCGGAGGATTGTGGTCCCTGAGGCTGCCTGGAGGAAAGATTATACTAAACATTTTGAGACCTGAATGATCCATTCTGTATTAAAGAAGATTTACAAGATCCTCAGAGAACACTTGAAACATCTGACTGAGAGAGAGTCTGTGGACTTTCTGCTTTCTTGGTAGGGATTCTCAAGGGCACCATTAAGGAATCAACTATTGTGATTGATGGAAAAATAAAGAAATCGAAGAAGAAATGAAGACAAACTACAATGTGGACTTTTTCCTGCAGTCCCATGATATCTTCAGCATTAAGTGATTTTGGCAGATAATTTCTACTATGAAGCATGTGGATAGCCAGAAGGCTATTAAGAGAGAATGATGCTATAATATAAGCATGGAGGATTCTTATAAAGTGTATCTTTCTCTCATTCAAAGTACATGATGAAAAATGATGTGTCCAGAGTGCTAACAAATTATAACAAAATATAAATTTAACACATATATATATTTATGTGCATATATATATAATGCTAAACCACGTTTATTATCATAAGCCAGCATTCTCCCCCCCACCATGTGCTATTTATTTCCTATTTATAAAAATAATTCAAACTGTATCATTTAGCTAATCCTAGCTAGCTCCATATGCAGGCTGACAATATGCCTGAGGTGATAATATGTCTGGTCAGTTAGACCAGTGTGTGGTAGATGTAAAATCCTTAAACGGGAATGCAGGATTCTGATGGAATAAGACCTCATGTTCCCTTTGCACAGATGAAAATTATCATGTGCAAGATGATAGGGGATAAGGCTCCTCCTTTCTTCCTGGTGCAAATTAAATTTGAGTGATGTAATGAATATACACATGCAGCTAGATGGATACGCACTCTCTCCCACCCATCTTTATCATTCGCAGACTCATCTTACTGGTTTGTCTTTCCCTGTTGTATGAATTATTTGTGAACAGATTAATTAATTGAATTACTTTTGTTAATTCATAATCGCATTCGTCAAACCTTCCTGAAGAATGGTTGTGAGCCTTTGGATTACTACAGGGCTGTGCTCACTGTAGTGTTACTGGTCACCTCAGCAACACAGGAGAGCTACCAGACTCTGCCTGAGCAATTGCAAACATCATGTAAATATAAAGCTCCTATTTCTATCTTGAGAGAGGTTTATGTGCTCAAAACATCTGGGTTTTTTTCCATGCTGCCATAGGCTTGTTAGAAGGCTTTCCTTCTCCCTGTTAGCTGTGTCGAGTTTCTATGCTTTGACTATGATCATTATGAGAATATATCACACCCCAAAGCATGTTCATTTTCCACATTTTCATTTTGCCCAAGGAAAGAATACAAGAGCAGTTTGTAGAGCTGGATGATACAGACTGGCATTCAAAATGCCATTTTGCTGGTGCTTATTTTAAACCTTGTTCTTCCTGGGCCAAATCGGACTGGCTTCAGTCTGAAGCTAGTTCCTTTAAAGGTGTATCTACTTGCATCTGTGCCAGTACTCTGGGGAGGAGTGGTACTAGCTGCAGTAATGTCAATAGTGGTGCCAATAATTTTATCTGTGTTAAAGCCAATGCTGTGGCCTTGGATTTAAAAAGCAAAAACCAAACACAATTCTTCCTCATGGCTGAGATGATGACACAGTACAGAGGTATTTAGAGTGCCATTTTATGAGTTTATTGGTACACATTTTTTTCTATCACGACTACAAAACGTGTACTGATTAAATATATGGATCAATGTTCATGAGAAAATGCCTAATGCTTATTTGGATGTCCTAAATAGGAACAGGTCTGGATACTAAATAAAGACATGTCTAAGACACTATATTTGTGGGTGAAAAGGGAATCTGGCTGAAGCCAAGCCAATATTTTTTTGATGCCTTTGTTTAGATCAACTTTGTCTGCTCTATTCTGTGTATCTAGGATTCCAGTCAACTTCACACACACTGAATGGACATACAAACCTTGGGGATAAATGGAAAAGATTTATTATATTTTCTTTCACAGAAGGAAGATGTTAGTGTGTGCAGAGTTGGGATAGGTTCCTATCGTGACAGAACAAAACTGGCTTTTTAGCTAGTGCCTTACCATGGCAATCTGCTTCAAAGGAACAACTGTCATTTTTGATAAGGATAGTGAGAATTACTGTCATCTGGAGAGATCACTATGCCTCTGGGTTGTATAGTATATTACAACAGAAGAATTTATTCTTTAAGAGATGAATAATTATGCCACTACAAAATTTTATTGCTGGTTTAGAAAAGACGCAGCTTGTACCCGGCATGATTATAATGTACCTCCTTAGCTAGCTCTCTTTAAATATAAACTTGTGATATGCTTTTCTTTTTTTTAAATATATATATATATATATATATATATGGCAGGGAGTCAGGCAGAAAAAGCAGCTAGTTAGTGGAAACCTTCACAGGGCAAGTGGATTTGGGGAGCGTGCATGCACACCACATGCCTCCTCACAGCCAAGAGCCAAAGAAGCAGCTCGCAGCCTCACAGAAGCTGCGCAGCCGAGCGAGTTATTATGGAGAGCTTCTCTGTGGCTGAGCCAGTAAGAGCTGGGTGCTAAACTTGTTTCCGCTTGAAGTTGCTCTTTGCATACTTGTTAAGGCAGAATGTTCTACCTTTTCACCTCTGCAATACTGGGTGTGAAACATGAGCCTCTAGGTGTTTCCTGGCTGGCAAGAATTCAATGGTAATAAAATTACTAGTAGAATAAATGTTTCAGAGGCAGTTATCCTCTCTCACCTGTTTGTAATTTTTTATTAATTATTACAAATGTGTTTAAGTACTCTACCTGATTTTAATCTGCTGTATTCCCAGGATTTACATATAAAGGTCTTTTTCCCACAGAATAATGAATAATCACATATGTCAGGGTGTGGTGTTAAAATACTGAAGGTTGGTGATACACCTACTAGCAATCGCTCATTTTGTAAAAGGCTGGGTTCTATAAGTAGTTTGCTTTTTATGGCTTTGATCCAAAATTCTGTTGAAATCAGACTCTTATTGAGTTAAAAAGCTACGGATCTGGTCCCAAATGTTCTTTTATGGGAAGTGTTTGTAGTGCCATTGTTAACAATATATGCAGCACTGGGCATGTGAACTGTATAAGTAGAAATTTTACTTTTCCCAAAGCTCCTGCTTACTTTTATGCATTCTTTGCTCAAGCAAACAGCAGGTGGCTTACATGAATAGTGGGGTTAATGAGACTACTTAAGTGAGCAAGAGTGGAAAAAAAAATTGCAAACTGGTCCTCTATTTCAGAGAATTTAGGACTTGCCAGATAGAGCTGAGAATGTAAAGGATTAATATTATTATATATTGAAAGAAACGCTGACCAGGATGGAGGTGGCAGGGGGGAGGGAGGGTTTGTTGTTCCAAGAACAGCAGCGCTAATGAGATCTAATGCTTTTGTTTCTTAATCCCTGAAGTGAATTAATCTCCCTCCCTTCCCATGTGACATCATCCCCTAGGTGCAGGGAAGCTGCAGGGCAAGATGCAATGCTGCCTGGTCAGCCAAACAGAGGGTGAGGGAGCCAAACTTAATAGTGCCTTCCCTTAGTAGAGATGCTAACATTGCCCCTGCTCTCCTTCCACTTTCAATTCTCATTAGTTATACAGAAACATAGTTGTCTTTTACATTTCAGGTTGGATTGAAATAGGACAATCAGCTCATAAGTTATTTCAGAGGAGAGAAGAAAAGATAATACAATTGTGCAGTCCATTTTCTTACCAAAAAAAACCCCAAAAAATTGACCCCGAGCTCAACTTGTAGAGGGTTGAACTTAACTTGTAGTTCTCCATTCAGATCCCATAACAACATAGCCTTTTTGAATTTTTGAACACTTTCAGAATAATTTACCTCAAAAATAATAAGCCCTAATGAGATGAAAAAGTATTTGCATATATAGGAACTGAATCACGTGGATAATATTTGTGATTACTCTTTATGCCAATCAGCATGTTACCTTTGCTGCCAGACTGGGAGGATGAAGATGAAATATTTTATATGTTTTTATATTTTGTTCTTTTTTGATTTTATCTTCCATTTCTATATTACTGATTTGACAAGACACAGACAGAAATACCGACATATTGCAAGAAGTAGATTTTACACTAGATTTATAATATTTGTAAAGGAAACAGTTTATAAGTAACTGAAGTCTTGATGGAATTTGAGAAGACTTGATTTTAAATGTCAGTGGATCTCAAACTGCAGCTACACAGCAGGGTGCCAATGTTATCTGGGCAAGTAGGATTTCACGGCATAATGGCTACTCAAAAAATTCCTAACACTCTCACCAAGCAGACAAGATTTATAAATATGAACACTTAGTGTTTGAAAGTTAAGGAAGTCACAAAGACCCAGCAACAAAGAAATCCAACAGAGGAATCTTCTTCCCGCTTTTAAACTCAGAAAATGATTTCTCTCAAGCAAAAGTGACATCAAATGCTTTTTTAGATAAAAGGCAGTACAAATAAGAAAGATTCTCCAGGAGAGGCTTTAAAGTGTCTTTCAAAATTAGCAAGCACAAAAAGCCCATAGGTCAAGAACCAAGCCCTCTCCTGTAATCTGTATTCACTCAGATAGCATTTCAAACTCAGGCTCCTGGAACTGACCTTCAAAAAGTAATTTCTTATACTATGTTATACTATTGTCACTTCTAAACACCTGGCATCAGGCAAAGTTCAAAGGAATCTAACAATGAACTGACCCCTTGAGGGGAAAAAAGTAAGAACAGCCCCAGGGCTGGTCAGAATGCTGGAAAATGGATACTTATTTGTGGAAGAGTGAATATTGTGTGGTCACTGATTTTGACAATTACTAAGTTTGGAACAAATTGTGCTATAAAAATTAATATACTCATTGTACATATATTATGTGTAAACACAAGCATTTTCTTGCTGATGGACCTTGCATGCTGCTTGGAATTAGCTAATATAAGAATTAGTAGAAATTGTATCCCTAACAGTGCCTCCTTCAATTTTGTGCTTGAAAACAATTTCAACAATTTATGAAGTGGAAATACACAGTAAAGGTAACTTGTAAAAATTACTGACTCATAAAAGTGAGCAGAGACAAAGAATGATTTTTGAATTTTATATCCTTGTCATGTGAATTGCTATTTCTTCTTACTGGAGGCTTTCCTGATTTGCAGCATTACAGGCCTCAAGTGACTTGAGTCTGGGGAAGTCCTGACACAGTTTTCTGAAAATCTCTTTCTGTTTTCCATTAACAATGATGACAGCTCTGATCTTCTCCACAAGATCACATTTAAGTATTCAGTGGCTATTAATAAACGCTTGATTGGATTCTAGCCACAATAGTTGTCATAAATGCAAGGTTTGAAAACTTTGGGTTAATATGGATTAAGCTGTCAAAGGTCAGGAGACAAACTGAAAACAAAAAAATTTCATCACAGATGTAATTTTTTTTTCTGCAACTAAAAACTTTAGTACAATTATTGAGAAATCAGATTCATGAATATGTAAAGAATCCCAAATGACCTGAAAGGCAGAAATCAGGCTTTATTTGCTAAGAATCTAAGGATGGTATAGTTTTCAGCTCCTGGTTGGGACAGCTCTGGAACATTTATCCTTAGGAAGACTGATCAGTCAAAACCAGAAGAATGTATGTGCAGCTCTTGAAATGGGCACAAAGATTGCCATTTGTCTCGTTGGCTTTTAACCTACATTATTAACTTGGGGTGGCTCAGAAATTTCACTTTACTACCATTGCAGCCATAAATTATATTGGATCTAGTTTATTACACTTATGGCCTTGTAGACCTGTGAACTTACAGACCTGTAGAAAAGGTCCTGTCTTCAATAAGTGCCTTTTTATGCAATACCACCATATGGAAACTGACTTCTGTGCTGAAGATTTTGAAGGTGTGCTAGTACAAAGTTGGTGGTTATCTTCTGCACATGCTGCCTTCCATTTTCCAACAGAAAGATTTCACTGTGCATAACAGAGCTGTGTTAGGATGGTAGGATATGATCTGCTTGCCCAAGATACTATGGCAGAGCAGAGCTTTGCTGGCAGAGGCCTTGGTAGGCATCTGTGCAAGGAGACAACTTAAAACAGCTGTATGGCTCCTCTCAGTCTTCACCATTTTGGGTGAAGACTGAAAAGCATCTTTGACCAGTAGGTCCAAATACTGGAGGCTCAAATGCTCTTACTGTCTCATTCTCAACAAGAAAATCTTGAGCTAAGGGAGAGAATGTAACTTGGAATATTAAAATAGGTTGCTGTTTGCCACATCTGTCTTCCTCTAATGATACAGAAACATCTAGAAAATCCTGGAGACACATTCTTTACAATCATCAGGCATTAACATTTTCCTTTTTCCTGCCACTGAAAAGTTGTTCATACCTTGGGGGAATTTGATGGGAGTTGTGGGCATGACCCTGGTTTGTTAATAAGATGGGCACTTTTTCAGGAAAAGCTAGTGCTTAGCTATATTCCTCAAGAGAGATTTAAAGGAGAATTTTTTTCAGTGATACAAGCAGTATTTTGGTGCTTATGTTCCCCAATGAGTTATACATCTGGATTCTCTATCATTTAATGAGAAATTAATGACTCCAAAGAATCAGAGTAGTAAATGTCAAAATAGATAAAGCTTAATAGAGGCTAATAGTTTTTGTGGACACCAGGTATCTTCAGATACAGTATATGCATTAGTGCAATCCCATGAGATGTGGATTAGGTGATTAAGAAAAACTGAAAAATAAAAAGGAATGTATATAGAAAAATAGCCATAACTGGATTTTTCTATAAAGGTTTAAATGCAGAGTAAAACTGCTGTATCCAACAAAGTTGCTGAAGACTCATTTGGGTGTAAGTTGAATTGAAGTCTGTCTCTAAGAGTGACTTAACAGTGACTCAACATGCTGAATTGTTGCTCCAAATAGTAGTTATCAAAGGCATCTTGCCTTTGCGCAAATGACTAATATAATTAGCTTATAACATCACCATAGGCATTGGCAAAAGTAATCATCATTACTATCCATTGTGTTCACAACATCTGAACCATTCATTTCAAAGCCTGTGGAACTGAAACTTCTATCCATCTCAGGAGAACTTTGTTTTCATCCTCCACACATTTTCTGCAGGGGCCTGTTTTCCATGCCTCCCCATCCTCCTGCCCATTCTTACTGCATACAAAATGTAATTAGCATTGTTCCTGCTTACTTCATCTTTTTTTTTTTTTTTTTTTTTTTTTTTTTTTTTTTTTTAAGGAGTGACGCGGAGATGGGGAAAAAACTTTTTACAATAAAATCAAATACAAAACTCCTTTGTGCACAAAACCTTATCCCGTTTGGTTAGCTCAATTAAACATATGTAGAAAGTTGGCCCTATTTTGTTAGTTTCATCCATACAATTCTGAAGTTATATGGGTGTAAACAAGGTCAGAATTTAGTCCATTGTATGTTTAAAAAGAAAAAGAAAGCACTGTGAGATTTTGATGTTTCACTTTTCTAGCAAAATGATGTGCTTCCATTGCCGTGAAATAAGGACATGATTTGAATGAGTTACCATCTCTGTGATACTGAGATAACTAATCTGAGATTGAATGCTGCTCTTTTTCAGAAAAAATGAACATAATGATTAATAGTATCATGGCAGCACTATTATTTGGTATGTAATGCTCTCTTTATATTATTAAATGTTTGTGAAATTGCAATTAAAAGCTTGCCTTGTTTGCTAATATGCTCTCTTCCTTAATTAAAGAACTCTTGCTGTGAACTTTGCCTTTTGTGAACATGCTTAGCAGTGGTGTTAAGGAAGGATTTAATCCTTTTAGACAAAGAGACACCTGTTCACAGGTCCCTAAAATGTTTAAGTCACTTCTCATTTAAGACAGATTGCTCAGCACCTTCTAGGATTAGGCATACATTTAGCCTACCTGTTTCTTGTTTTAGTAACATGTGGCAGAATAATTTGAGTAATAGCTGAAACAGAGCTTCTTCAAATATCCAGGAATTCAGGTCTGTTCTCTCTACCTGGTGCTCTAGTCCCCTTATCTACCTCATGGACCTCTTCTGGACTTGTTCTAACAGTTCCATGTCTTCTTCTGTTGGGGCACCATCCTGTGCACAGCGTTCCGGATGGGGTCTCTGTGAGAGCAGAGTAGAGGGACAGAATCCCTTCCCTCGACCTCCTGGCCGCACTCCTTTTGATGCAGCTCACTGGCTTTCTGGGCTGCAAGCACACACTGCCTGCTCATGTTGAGTTTTTCACCAGCCATCACCCCCAAGTGCTTCTCTTCAGGGCTGTTTTCTATCAGTTCTCTGCTCAGGCTGTAGGTGTGCCTGGGATTGTCCCAACCCACATGTAGGACCGTGCTGTGCTCTTGGCTGTGTTGAACTGGTTTAGACTTCACGTAAGTTGCATGTGCTAAGTAGGTCAAGATTGTCTTCTCTTAGATCTGCTTTTACAGCTGTGCAAGCTCTTTGTACACTTCATTCCAATTTCTTAACTCCTTTCTCTTTCACTGTCTATTTGAGCCTTTCAGGAAATGATGGTGTGATGGATATCTATGGCACAAGAAGCTCACTTCAGGTTAGTCTCTTTTGCTACTGATTAATCACCCACAGAAAACTCTTGAGAGTAAGCTCTGCATGTAGCTTTCTGTCTTTCAGTAATCTCCATAAGTTAGAAAGCAAACTGTTTGTTTGAGGGCAGGAATTGTACATGTGTTGTGATTTGAGAAACTGCCACTGAGGAGAGGCTTCCTTTTTAATAATGCAAACCCTCTACTTACTGGTTTGCTTATAATCTGCTAAAATTTTTTTCTAAAGGTCAAATAAAAATGGCAAAAAGAGTTTTGAAAAGTTTTTGAAAGTTCAGAGAAATTACCAACAGATAAGTGCCCAATGAAAAATTCATTTCTACAGAGCTGTCAAGAAACCTCGTATCCTTTATCCAACCTGCCTATTCTTAAACACCTACACTTTAAAGACAGGGTATTTTAAGCTGTGTTCCTGTGTTTCAGACACCAAACTAATGACCTTATATCCAGACTGGAAAAAAATTAAAATTCCACAATCTGAATCATTCTGAAAAGAACTCAATAGTCCTTGAAGCACCCCACAAAACATGAGGATTTTTAAAACTGCATCTTTCTCTATAAACAGAATTGCAGCTGTAGGATGCACAACTTACTATTTTCTTAAGTTTGGATTTGCATCCTTGTTTCCTTTAAATAATAAACTAATAATCAAAATATTTGTCATGCAGCCCAGTCCTTGGCTGGGATCTGATGGTAGTAAGCCATCAAATCCAAGACTGAGGAATCCCACCAGTTCAAGTCCTGCTTGGTGCTGAGAATTGCTGCATCCCTGCTCATGGCCAGCAGCACATCCCTCCAACCCAAGACACCCAGCTGTCTATGTGGGCCGATGACAAGCAACTGAGCTTAGAGCAACCTGAGTTAACGTCACTGGGAGATTGGTTTAGCTCTCAGTTTAAGAGTCAGGAAGTGGCAGTTGAGATCAATATGCATAGAACAGGCATATTTTTTGATCTCTTTTTTTTTCTTGAGCTGAATATTTGAATACAAAATCTGATCTTACATATGAGCTCAACTGTGGAAGTGTAATGCAATAGCATTTAAAAATAGTGACTGCCAAGAAGCAAATTGACACAGAGGAAAACCGTTTGGAGGTGTTTGGTGATGGTTTTCACCAGGCAGACTATGCACAGTTTTTAGATGCAGTAGCTTAGCATTTCCAAAGGGCAAAGAGAGATGAAGAATAAAGGATAGTCTTTTGTCGCTTCCAGGCATGTGATCTTTGTGGATGCTCATTTGCAGTTGGAGAGCCTAAGCAGTGCTATCTTTCAGTCAGGTCTTGCTATACTCTGAGTTTTTCTTAAAGTGTCATGACAGAAAATTGACGTTAAGAGCATACCTATTTATGTGGTTTTAAAAAAAGAAATAAATTAAAGCCCCATTCCATATCCAGCTTTTATTCTGATTTCCATATCAAGCTGTTTATGGCTCTGACAAACAATGCAGATATTTGAAACCTGCACAGAACGCATTTAAGAGCTATACTGCTGTAGATTAATAGATTTGTAAGATATTTTACCCAGATTTAGCTCTGCTCATATGCAATGATGTATTTTTCCCCAAGAACAATACAGATAAAAGCTGAAGATTGCAGTTTGTGTTAGAGTGGATATACACAGATAAGGATGTTTCTCTTTGTGGAAGATGAAAAAAGTAGAAGAAGAGCCTAAGAACAACAAAGACGATCTTTCACAGCAGGGAGTATATTTGATGACCTACAGTAAATATTATAAATGCCTGAAAGTGCTTTTTATATACAAGTATTGCTTTGTAGTAGGCACTTTGTAGTATGCATTTGCTATTCTCTTCCAATACAAATGAATATCAGGTTAGAGGAGAGTTATAGAACCATGAGATTAGGAGAATGATGAAAGAGTAGCATTGTCATTTGTTACTGTCAAAGACCACAGTGGTCTAGAACAGGGACACAGACTCCTTATTGATTTGCTTGCTACATTGATGTTTAGGAATAATGGAAGCAAGTAATAGGTAGGTTAATCTGGGCAGCAAGTGTTGACTACTGAGTGTATGTTACTGTGGAATAGAACGTTTTGGGGTAAATCAGTGTAACATTTAAAGAAACAGAAATGGGAACTCCAATGTAAAGTGAAGGTCTGAACTGCAGAATGAGTTTTTACCCCTGGGGTCATATAGGAAGTTCAGACTACGAGATCCTTCCAGTAGTTCAGAAATCTATTACTGGTCTAGAAATCTCATTCTAGGGACCAGTTTGAAGACATTTCACCTTTGTCTTGAACAAGGGAGAGTAAAAAGCCTTATATGTTTTGATGGCCGTATCATTTGGGAGCTCTTGGAGAACAAATTCCCAAAGCAAATTCCTCAGTGGTGTAGGGTAGGCATCTAGATGCTTTTCTTTGCATTGTGGGATATTATGAATCACTGAAAAGGAGGGAGAAAGGAGCCTCTTAGTGCCTCCAGCTGTAGGACATCACATGTCTCAGTTACATGACAAAGCAACCTTACTTCTGAATTCACCAAATAGATCCTGTTCACTGGCAAGATACTTCAAGCAATCTAGAAAGAGAAGGCAACATTTGAAGACCCATGAAGAAGTGAAGGACTGGATGAATCAGACTCTTAATGTAAAAAATCATCAAGAGTGCTTAAGGATTTGAAGCGGTGTGTTTTTAGGATTCCTAGTTCTGATAACCAGAAAGTCATTATCAGGGCTCAGGCCTGGTAGCTCTGGATACATGTTGAAATCATGCAAATGAGCCACTGGGGAATTTAATCCTTTCTGTTTGCACATACATTTTAAAACTATATCACCTGTGACTTTTCCTTCATTTCAGAGTTTGCTGCTGTGCTCAACATATCCAGACATGCTGCAGTGGTAAGGGACCTTGTGTTCAGAGTTTCAATACCCTCTCTACTTGGCTCCTGGGAAGAAGTTGAGGCTTGGCTTTCTTTAAGGCTGGTAGGAGATAACATGGTAACAAATGGGTTACAAATATTGAGAGAAGGACAGGGTGAAACTGGGAGGATTTAGGCATAAATGCCTGTCTCTTTGGGCCATTGGTTTCTCTCAATAGCCCATTCTGCTCTTCTCCCTTCTGCAAGGCACACGCTAAAGCCTCTTGATCACTCCTCAGCTGGACAGGGAAGGCAAAATATAGCAAAAGATTCACGGGTTGAGATGAGGACTGGGAGAGATCACTTACCATATACCATCATGGGCAAAGTAGACTCAACCTAGGCATGTTAATTGAATTTATTGCTAACAAAATCAGAGCAGGAGAGTAAGAAGTAAAATAAACCTTAAAAGCACCTTGCCCCCACCCTTCCCTCCTTCCCAGCTCTACCTTCTGCCCCTCAGCAGAAACAGGAAATGGGGGTCAGTTCATCACACGTTTCTGCTTCTGCTCAAGAAGAGGTCTTTCCCCTGCTTCAGTGTGGGGTCCCTCCCACAGGGAGGAGGAATTTCTCCTTCCACAAACTTCTCCCACATGAGTTCATCCCACAGGAAGCAGTTCTCCATAAGCTCCTGCAATGTGGGTCATTTTGTCATGGGGTGCAGATCTTCAGGCACAAGCTGTTCCAGTGTGGGTCCCCCATGGGGTCACAAGTCCTATCAAGAAACCTGCTCCGGTGTGGGCTCCTCTCTCTGTGGTTCTACACATCCCTGCCAGGAGCCTGCTCCAGCATGGGTCTCCCAAGGATTCACAGCTTCTTTTCAGGCAATCAGCTGCTCTGGCAGGGTCTCCTCCTTGGGCTGTGAGTGGATCTCTGCATCCTTGCAGTTCTCCATGGTATTGTCTTCACCATGGGCTGGAGAGGAAGCTCAGCTCCAGTGCCTGGAGCACCTCCTCTCCCTCCTTCACTGACCTTGGTGTCTGCAGTGTTGTTCCTCTTACAAATTCTCACTCTTGCAGCTTTTCTCTAGCTGCAATTACATCTGCGTAATAACTATTTTTCTCCTTCTTAAATATGTTCCCACTATTTCTGGTTGGCCCAGTCTTGGCCATTGGCAGATCCATCCTGGAGCTGGCTGGCATTGGCTCTGTTGGACATGGAGGAAACTTCTGGCAGCTTCTCACAGAAGCTATCCCTGTAAAATACCTGGCCATGCAAACCTTTTCGCTTTACCCTTTCCCCAAAATAGGAGGAGAAACAGCCCCTGGGCAGCTTTTATTGATTACACTCCTAAAAGTCACCAGCCTTCTGGGATGAATACATCTGTAGAGAAAATAGGAAGAGTCTTGGGGACTTTCCCAGAGACAGGAGCAGAACTGAGGCCTCAGTGGAATTTCGGATGTCTGTGTGGAACGTGTTGCTCTGGTAAGCCAGACCCTCAGGAGAGGCACCTCCACAGAAGCCTGTGAAATTTTATCATGTAGGTGTGATCGTATCTTGGCTGTGAGCATAACAAAGATGTCACAAAGTAATCCGTTCTTAGTTTTTTTCTGCTTATACAACAAGTTAGCATTGTATGAGAGAACAGAATACAATATTAGACCTGTAAGAAACATTAAATTCTAGTTTCTCTGTTCATTTTTTTTTAAGTAAATGGCTTTTTTCACAGTATAAGAATAGCCATGGCTTTTGCTGATAGTCTGAAAAAAGCTTGTAATTTATTTTCTAAATTTTAATGAAAGCTAAATGGTCACCAGCCAAAAAATCTTCGTACTAATAATATTTAGTTCCTGCTTTAAAAGATGTATTTCTTTTTCAACCAGATCTGATCAATGCACACAGTTTCTTTTTCCAAAGATTTTTAAAAATGCTTCACTCAAAATTGTCCAGATTTTTGATCAAATAATTTGGAAAAATGTATCTGGTTTGTTCTCACATTGGGGAAGGCTTTTCTCTGTTTTCTCACTTCTCTGTTTTTCCTGTCCTTTTGATGAATCCTGACTCGAGCGCTCCATTTAAAGGCTTTGAGCATCCCAGAGCGTGGGAAGCCTTCTGGGGCTGCCGATACGCAGCAGAGTGCACGACCCTGAGACTGCTCCCTTCTCTTCTCGCCCACTGTGCAGCACAGGCTCCCAGACTTCTCCTGAGAAGTGTTGAGGCCCTGCCAGTTCTAGTCTGGGAGCTGGGTCTGCTTAGTACCTCTGAATACTAACTAGGTTGTTTTTACCCAACAGTAATATGTGACAAATTAAACAATATAAATTTTATCTGGATCTTAATTAAGGCAACAGCAATATTCCCATTAACTTCAGTGGGACCAGGACTATATCAAATATTATTTAAACATTTATAATAGCATTAGATAATGGGGTTAGAATAATTAAGAGTCTATTGAAGAAATCTAGCTTGATGGTAGAAAGGCAAATTATGTCAAATGAACGGGAACTGTCGTTTATGGAGGCCTATTGAGATAGTTTTGTTTATTGAGGGAAGGGAACGAAGCTCATAGAAATCATTCAGGGGCAGAATCTGAAGGTCTTTTTGGGACTGAGAAAGAAGAGTGGGAATATTAAACAGATGTGTGAGGTGGGAACACTGTTTTTCACCATCACACAGACTTAGCAGTCAAGAGTACCTGAAAATTAATTTTCGATCGGCAAAATGAGATCCTAGAATCAGTGTAGGCTGTTTCAATTAGGTCTGTGCAGATAGACAAAATTAATGGGTCAAATAAGTAATTAATGGTGTTAATATATCAATCACTTTTCTAATAAAAGTGTTCTGAAATGAGTCAGGGGAAAAAAATCTAATAATTAATTTGAAAACTGCTATGATGCTCCAATTGATTTGAGGCTGGGAAAAAAAGGAGAATAATTAGTAAGGATCAAAAAACAATATCACATTTAGTCCCCTAAATGGAGAGGAAAATTAAAAAGAGGTGGGATTGAAATGTCATTTTTTATCCTCTTGAAAAGATTGGGATTGTCAACTATAATAGAATTCTATTCTTTATTTTAAAAGACTTATATATGCCTTGCCCTTCCTCACTTCTACTCATGTGCAAGGTCATGACAACTCAAAGAGGAAACAAGTGGCTCTGTATGTGCGTGTTCTAGACTCTTCCTTAACCCAGGACTTTAAATGTTAGAAGCTCTTTTATGTTTGCTGTTATGATAAAATGATGAAATAGCATAATAGCCACAAATTTGGGCTCTTTCCCCCAAAAAGCATGGTCATTTCAAACAAAATGAAGGTACAAGTCTAAGTGATCTCTGCTAGACTGCTTACTAGACAGGAAGTAAAAGAGAGGGGGCATTGCATGAGTGTCTCTTAGTCGCAAAATCAAATTTTGATTTTTTTTTATTGTTTTGGAGGAAAGTGTTGAAATTTGTGAGTGTGCTCATTTTTTTGAATAAAATACAATTATTTGGTACACTGGTGGAAGTGCAAAAAGCATGAGTTCATAAGGGTTAAAACAATATAAACCTGGGATTTCCATTGAGCAAGTTTTTGACTGGCCACAATGTGCTGCTGAGCTTGACTTGGTCTTGACTGTGTTATTGAACAAAAATGTACTGCACTTGTTATGAAAAATAGTTCTTGTTTTACCCTTCCTCTCTCACTGCCAATGTGAAAACCAACTAGCAAATGAGCAAGAAACAACCGCAATTCCTTTCAACAAAAAAAAATCTAAATTTAACCACCTCTTCCTTGCGAGAAATTGTCTACCAAAGCAATTCATGGAATTAGACCTGCTTTAGCTGATACCTTAAAGCTGAATGAAAGGTAGTAGTTAAAAGTACTTGAAATAAAAGGAAAATCAAAATAAGTGCAAGCTAACTCAATGCTTTTGAAAACAGGACTCAAATAGAATGTGGGCAACTCTGTTATCTGCCATTACTTTAAAACTGTAGCATGGAAGCTGCCTCTTGGGAAGCCAAGATGTAAGTATTGGTGTACAAATGCTAGATATCTAGGAAGCATTAGAGGAGTGGAACTGATCAGACTGAGAATTCATACTGTGGTTATTCAATGTGTTTCAGGGGATCCAATTAGTCCTAAAAAGCTTTTTAGCTAAGAAATGTTCTTTACTTGCAGGAGGGGTAGCTATTCTCTTATTTTACCATGAGTTAAACTTATTCACCATACACCTTTCCTCTTCTTGGTAATGTCTGTTCTAGTGACTCATGTACCATTGTTGGTGGTTTTGTTCCTTGTTATAATAAAGTTTTCCTTATATTTATTCCAGGCCACTGCTGCTGGGCAGGATATGACAAGTGTGCTGGTTTGCAAGGCTGTGGTGTACACAGAAGAGTGATTTCATTCAAACAAGAAGTTGTTGCTAGGTAGGCATTTTATTAGCACTCATGCAGAGTAGCAAGATGCTGTAGTCTGCAATTTTTTCATCTTTAAAGTACACTTAAACTAGATCCCTGAACAATGGACCAATAAGTTGGAAAGCACACTTGGACTTCTGAAGAAATGCAGCAAGCAAGAAAAAACTAAGCCAAAAATACAAAGGAGAATATTTCAAATAGCACATGGTAGTATGGTGTTTAATAATTTGTCCTTTTTTTACCATATATTTCTCATTTATAGATTCCTTGTTATCTTTGTTCTTTGTAAATTTATTGGTACACCCTCTCTATCACTTTAGTTGCTCTTCTCTGTGCTGTTTTTTTGTGGCTTTTTCCCCTAATTGTCTCCTGCTCTGTTCTGTCTGATGCACAGACCAGAACTGCAAACACATTTTACATATGGGTGGAGCAAGGTGTCCCCAGTGGCAAAATGATTTTCTTGGTTTTGTTGTGACTGTCTTTCCTAATGACGCCCAGCATTTTATGACTGGTGTTGCAAACTTAACTCAGAATTGCAAAGAGCTGTTATTGATGACTCCATTAACATTTCCACTAATGGAAACTGTTCTGAATACAGCATCAGGTAAGCAAAGTTTAGGTTATTCTTCCCTTGATATAGAACTTCACAATGATCCACAAGGCAGCTCACTGGCCCCTGAGTGTTTTGCACACTCCATGATCTGGCTTTTGGAGTTCCTTATGGTCAGTGTGGCTTTTGACTATCTGAAAAAGGCCCTGCTATTATCCATACACTGCATTCTCTAGATCATTGACAAAGATGTTGGTTAACTCTGGTTCTGACAGTGATCTCTAGGGGTTCCTGTGTTTTATACTGATATGCCTTGCACATGCTTATCTATGCATTTTATCACAAAATGCTTTTTAATTATACTCACTTTTTAAATTAAATTTTAAGTGTATATGAGGTGCAAATCAATGGGTCTTTCAGCCTTCAAATGCTTTTTCTGTCATTTACTTCTAAGACATTTACAAATAGTTTGGTTTAGAGGTTAACCTTACAAAAGCATTGTCTCCTGTGAAATGCACTTCTCTAGGTTCCAATGTTAGCAAAGAAGACTATGGACAGACATAAAACTTGCAAACAAAATTTGACTTTTGTGAAAATTGAAAATGCCAAGCATCTACCTCTCTCTGTTTCAGCCTGGGCATTATGTGATATGTCCCTATCCTGGCAACAGAAGTAGTATCAGAGAGAGAGACTCATTTGATAGTGTCCTTTTTGCCTGGAGTTAGGAAAGCATTTTTCCAATTTGTTACTTTTTGGCTATGATTTATATAAAATGTGCTCTTGGATCTGTTCTTCTTTGGAAAGTGTCAGTCTGTCAATGACATTTCCAGAGCATACCTCAATCCAGTGATTTATTGAGGCAATATATCATCCAAGTAAGGTCCTTTAACCATGTTTTTCTCACCAGATGATACCATCCAAAGAGAAGAAAATCTGAATCACTGTTTAGTTGTGTAATAAAGGTATGTCAGGAAGCAAGACACTCCTGAAACACCAAGCATGTTTGCCTCCAGGTATGCTGGCATCCTTGCACCTTCTTTCACAAGCATGTTAGTGAACTGAGTAGGCCTCCATAGCTGGTCGCTATGGTCTTGGTCTCCCTGACAAATAAACTTTTCAAAGATGACATGAAAAATGTTTTCTTTACCCCTCGAGCTGTTTTAATGCTTTAAAATGTCAAGGAAAAGATCCTTTTGTCCCAAGAGTAAGGAAGAGGTGGTAATGGAGAAGGAACAGAATATTTCAAAAATATGTTTACAGAGTAATAGAGTCATATAGCACCACAGGACAGGCCAGAAAGAATGCCCTCAAAAGGGATGATGTGAATTTAAACTTATTAATGAAAATACATTGCTTCAGAATATATAGGGCTTTTGGTTGAAAAATGAAACCTTTCACCTTTAATTTGCCTCACTAAATTCAGCAAAGGTTGGTAACAGCAGTGATGTGCTTTATGGCTGTTAGCACACAATTCACAGAGAATGAGCTCCAGTGTTGTTTTCTTGGTGTTTTTGTTGGAAACATGGAGTTGTGTTATCTGGCAGACAGAACCACTGTTTGGGTCAGGATTTAGGGTATATTTGCCTCTGTGGTGTACTAATTTAGGTATTGCTGAAACAATGGGTTGGTTGAGATAATTACTATTCTGTGTGTTCCATAACAAGCAAAATATTCCTGTGCTGACTGTTTGGCACAAGCATTCACAAGCAGGGCCAGTCCCTAGTAGGACATTGCCTAAGGTGTAGGAGAGAAAATACTAAAATGTTATTGGAAGCAGAGACATCAAGGTGTTTAGGAAGTGGGCCTGGAGAGTGGTAGGCCATGGCCAAAATTGGCACTATAGAGCCAACTCTTCTAATCGGTAATGGAGCCTGCAGCACTCCCCAGCAAGTGAGACCTTCCCAAGGAGTAACCTGGAGGCCTGACAGGGACAGAAGGGACATTGCTTGTTTTTGTGACTGGGAAACAGAGGAAATGAAAGTGCAGGGAGTCAAAAAATGGATGCTACACTGAGGGACCAACAGGCACCACAACTTTGGGCTTCCTTTCCAATAGGGTAACTTGTGGTGGCCTCTTTTTTGTAAGTGGTTGCCAGTGCCTCAAATGGCCTTCATTTGAACCTGTATTTACTGAGGTGATTAAGAAGGTGGTGATGTGGAAAACAGCTGAAGGGAAATTTTTGCCTGGGGTTCAATATTTGCAAACTTGGGGGAAGCCTCTGTTGTCTATAACCCACGGGTCCACCTGTGGGAACAGTAGCTGCATCTTTGTTTATTTTCCATACTGGCTTGCCTATTGGTTTATCTTAGATTATCACTGCAACTTTGTGACTTCATCTTTGCTAGTCTTCAAATGCTGAGAGTTCCAAAATAAACTAAGGTTATTTGCGGCTTTTTCAGATTAAGAGCCACTGTCTAAGATCTAGGAACAGGAAGGCAAGTGGAGGGTGTGAAGTGTATGAGTGATAGTGAATTGCTCATCAGCATCATGATGGTTTTTATGGTTGGTTGGTAGGTTGGTTGGCTGGTGTTTGTTTTTCAGCTAGTCTTGTTCAGTGTATGTGATGAAAGCTGGTGTAATTTCATTGTAGTCCATTGTCTGAAAGACATCTGCTGTAATTTTTTGACTGATACACTGACTCCCTAACTTGTTCAAATACCATAATTTGGGTTAGTGGAGTGCCACCCACTGGGTAAACAGTGAACCCTTGTAGATCCTATTGCACAAGATATGCGACAAGACTGATGGCAGCTAATTCTGCTATAAGAAATTGATTTTCAATAAAAGTAAAATTTGTCGATAATTCTTTCTTTCACAAACCTTACTCTGATTAGGCACCTAGACTTGGTTGATGGCTAAATTCAATGTAGAATCATAGAATCATTAAGGTTGGAAAAGCCATTAACCCACTGCTGCCAAGTGCACCACCAAATCATGTCCCTAACTTGCAGAGGATGCAATCATTCCCCTTATCCAGATCATTGATAAAGATATTAACAGGCCTGTCCCCAACACTGAGCCTGAGGAATGCCTCCTGTGACTGTGTGCCAGCTAGATGTAATTCTATTCACCATCACTCTCTGGGCCTGGTCATCCAGGAAGTTTTTTACCCAGGAAAGTGTTTGCCTGTCCAAACTGTCAGAAGCCAGTTCTCCAGGAGAATGATAGGGGAAGTGATATCAAAGTCTTTACTAGTCCAGGTAAACAACATCCACAGCCTTTCCCTCATCCACTGTGGGTCACCTTGTAATAGAAGGAGATCAGGTTAGTCAAGCAGGACCTGCCTTTCACAAACCCATGCTGTCTGGGCCTGATCCCCTGGTCGTCCTGTGTGCGCTGTGTGATGGCACTCAAGATCTGCTGCATAACCTCCCTGGCACCGATGTCATGCTGGCAGGGGTGTAACTCCCTGGATCCTCCTTCCTGCACTTCTTGTAGATGGATGTTGATTTGATCTAGTCAACTGATACCTCCCCAGTGAGCCAGGACTGCTGATCAATGATTGAAAGTGCTTGGTGAGCATTTTGGCCAGCTGCCTCAGTAGCCATGTGTCATCCATCCATCCATCCATACATCCTAAAATGTGTTAGTGTCTAAATGGTGTATCTTCAGGTCACCACTGAAGATTCTGGAAGATCCTTTCTGATCCGGTCCCTGTCTTTCAGCTCTGGAAGGTGGAAGCTGCATATCCAGAGCACAACAGGTCTTACTGTTAAAAACTGAGGCAAAGAAGTCATTAAAAAGCCTTTTCCTTATCCTTTGTCATTCTGTGTCCCCCTGTGAAGGATATCCAGGAACTTTTGAAATATAGATTGAATCTTGGATTTCTAAACAGACTATAATGTGCTTGTTTTCAGTTTAAGTGTGATTCTAGAGTCAACTGATAGCTGTTGGTTCTGCTCATGCCTGATAGTGTTGAGACCTGTATTTCATGATTCATTATTCAAAGCCAAAGTAAATCACTTCTGTTTGAATTGATACAATCTGCATATTGCCCCATCATGCTCAGTGAGTTGGGTTCATCCACTGCTCTTTCTACAGATTCTGGTTCAGTTCAGAGTATTGCTCTTGGATTTACTTTGATTGACATATTTGAGAGAGACCGATTCCCTCATAACAGGATGCAACAAACTGGAAGTTTTATGTAATTGCTGGTGCCTCAACTGAAGCCACAAGCTGACAACACTAACTGCCTGTGAGATACTAAAGTCTTTGTGGTATGAATACTATCAGAGGGCAGATACTATATTTCATCTGTTAACTTCTGCTCTGAAGGAGTGATTTTTTGGCTCTGGAAGATATTTGCCATCTGAGTCAGGATCTGGGATACATGGGACTACCTATATTAAAGGATTGTCAAGAAATTCCCATTTAGATGCCTCAAGTGGATAACCATGACTTTGTCAAATAAGGTTCTGGCCTCTTGAAGTGTTTTTTGTAGGTGACTGAGCCCTGCTCTAACCACAGCTGAGAGTTAATAGCCTCTGCATCTTATTAATTAACTATTTAAAGCTCTTGAACAAACATGCCTTTTCAGGGAGCATAAACTCATCTGACAGGCTACTGAGAGCAGATCTGTTTCTGCAGTTGGTACAGGTAAATCCTGTCCTATTCCTTGCCATTCTAATGCTCTAGCAACATTCCAGCATTTTATTTACAACTTTGAGAGGAAGATGTTAGACTAGGATGTAGCAGCATGTCTGGATGACACCCACATTTATTTTGGGAACCCAGAAACAACAGAGTTGGCATGTTCAACTTGTCCTCAAATGCCTCCAACATAATAACCTGTTTGCCAAGCTGGAAAAATGTAAATGTGATCAGACGGTTGTGGAATTTGTGGGCTATGAAATTGCCCTTGGGGATGAGCTAGGGAAGGTTCTTCATGAGATTGTTGCTGTGGTTGGCTGGGATTCCCTGGGGGATATGTGAAGGGTATTGTGTCTGTGGCTCAGTGTCCTATGACAAATTTCACACACATTTACCCAAAATTCACATATCTCAATGGGATGAGTTAGAGCCTGGATAGCAGTCTCACTGCTCCGTCTGTTTTGGACTGTGCGCACTTTTTGTTTAGATAAACTCAACCAAATCCATAAAGAACCAAATAATGTTTTCTGTTGTTCATGGAATCTCTTGCTTTTTCAGTGCTTTCCATGTTTTATTCTGTGCTGTAGAAGATCATGACAAAATTGCAGGTAGGGATTTCAGAGGGAAAATATAAATGGATGTGTAGTAGCAGAGAGACTGTTACCTAATACACTCTTCTTTATAAGGAGTTACAGTCTTAACTTCGATGTTTTTGGGCATTGCATAAAAACATCTATGATAATTGACTGTTAGTGAGACTCTGGGACAAGCAAGGGGTAGAGGGCAAAGTGAGAATTACCTTTCCTTATGTTTTCTGCATTTCCTCTCCTAGTGCACTATTCACTCTGTTGAATATTTTCTCCATATTTCATTTGAAGCCTTTGTGGCTTCAGGAGAGATAAACACACATATACACGCACACATATTGCCAGTATCTTGTTTCCTCAGCAGGATTTCATTGAAAAATGTTGCCATTCACTATTTTCTAGGACATTGCATTGCTCATAAGCTCCCAGCTTCTTCTCACTCTGCTGCTGGTATTTTCCACCTGTCCAGGAACTGTCACATTGTGCAGTTGGGAGGTTGGGAGCATGGGATTTTTTTTTTTTTTTTCCTGTTTTGGTCACTTTGATATTCAGAGTGGAAGAAGCTTGAGAACCCCTGGAGGAGGGGAAGTGTCACTCTGAATATGGCTCTATTGGGAGTTACTCATGCTTCACATCAATTTACATCTAGTTTAAAGTCCTCTGAAAGGGTTATAGGGTTTATCTGATAGAGACAGAGGGTAAAAATCTTCTACGTCTGAATTGCTGATTGATTGCATACAGTAGTACAACAAATAATTCTTATTATGACTCATAATTCACCTATGGGGTTTCCCGTGAGGCTTGAGAATGAATTTATGTGGGTTGCTTGGCTTTCCTTTTCACCTCTGCTTAGGAAGAGGAAGAAATTCCCATCTATATCATTGTTTTCAGAGGGATATCTCTTGTATAGAACTACTATTAAAGCCATGTTTCCAGTTTATAAAAACCATCTGGTTTATATTGCTGTGACACAGAAAGCTATTACCCCTGTACTCTGTATCCATCTTTCTCAATACATGCTGTGCAGCAAGGGACCCTGCCCCAGCTACAGAAAACCTGTAAAACAAGGCATATTACTGCTTATCTACAAGCTCTTCATGTCACAAGGAAATTCTCTATCTGATTAACACCCAAGTATTAACTCCTTCACTGCTACTGACACTGGAAACTGAGCTGGCTGTAGCAATTAAGTACTTTTGTGACTCTGCCATTCTGCTCCTTAATAAAGACATTGTTCTCCTCGGAATTCTCTTTCATATTAATTGGCTTGATACACCCTAAGCTTTTCATTAATTTAAGTATCTTTGTTGCTTTTTGGTGAAGTGATAATAAAATTACAGATGAAGTGGTAGCAAAATCATTCAGCTAAAAAGTGACTATTGTTTCTTCTGTGCCTTTGATCAATAACATTTATCTCTGAAATATTATCATATAATGGACTTATTAGTAACTAGTGGATGGGTGTGGCTCCTTTTATGGTTAATGGTGATCTAAGAAGTGTCAAAGGAAGAATAAAATCTGCCAAAATCAGCATCAAAAGCCTGGGAATATTCTTGTGTTCATCTCTTTTTCTCTAATTACCTCACTGATGGTTCACTGTAGATTAGATTGTATCTTGTTGCCTTGCTGGTGGTACATTGGAGCTGCAACACTAAAAAACTTCCAGGAGACATTTTCTCTGAGTCCCCACTTTCACTGTGAAAATGGACAGTGTAGCATACTCCTCTTCATAGCTTCATAGCCCATAAGAGTAGCCAGCCTACTTTATGCCTTATGTTTTAATTTTCTTGTGAGGATCAAAGCTGAAGGAAAGCATAACTTCCCTTTTCACAATTGGTGCACTAGGAAGAAAATGAAACAGAGAGGTCACTTCCTAATCTCCCCTTATAAATCCTTATAATCAAAATTTCTTGGTAAAGCTTCTGGGGCAGCAACAGATTTACTATAAACAAGGGCTGGCTTATAATTTCAGTCTGTTTCTGGATGGGAAGGATGAATCAACAGGCAGCACAGGTATAAGAAAAAGCCTACATCAATGAATAGGTAGACTCTATCTTCCCTTATGTCTTCTGAACAGGAAAGCCAGGGAATTGATACTCAGTATGATTGTGCTCCACAGCTCATTCCGCCACTATCTTTGTGGCTGCTTGGAGCATAAATTTTTTCTCCACTCATATCTACTGAAGACTTAAAGCAATACATTGGAGTTTTTACGTGTTTGCCTGAGAGTAAAGATTTCATTGAAATGCAAGGACTCCTTGACTGATGTCCACAGAATCACAAGCATTTAGGTGTCTGTAGGTCTATTTCACTATTTTGGTTTTGTGTTAAAATGATTGTAAGGGATTCAGCCATTGTGAGGTTTGCCTCTTTTGTTCAGCTGTCTCAACAGCTTCTGAGAAGGTGTTAACTGCTGGAAAAGATTCCTATCTTGTGTTAGAATTCTCCATAAAATACAGCCCACAAAATTTCCTAAGGCTTTTTTATGTTAATAAAACTTGCAAGTTTTCAAAGAGAAGGTGAAATTGAAAAGGCAATTACTGCTGAAATTCAACAGCAACAGAGATCTGTAGTCCCACTCCTGTTAGGTACATGCTCTATCCACATGAAATTACTAGCTTCTACCTTCAGAGGTCTGCTGAGTCAAAAGACTGTTTCTGAACCTAATTGCAAAAAATGCTCAAACCTGCCTGTGGAGTCGTTGCACTTGCATACAATAAACAGAAAGGCAATTAACTTTTCATAATTTAAGCACATTTCCCTCCTTGATCTGAGAGTACCCCACCAAATGCTTCCTGTTCCCATTAAACAGCAAGAGGCACAGAGGCACTACAAGGTAATGCTGGGGAGGCGAGGGGTGTTTGCCATCTCTGCTTTTCTTGCTTCAGGTCACATAGTGAGCCAGTGGCTCAAACTTGGAGTTGAACCGTAGTCCTTTGACACTTACCTACTTGCTCTAAACAGTAGACAGTGGAAAAAAGTCTCCAAATGAATATGAAGGGAAACAAAAACAGGCAGTTACAAATACGCATGTACAATATGCAAGCTTCATAACTGGAGGGTGGCCAGTGTAGATTTTTTTGCTATAAAGTGACTATTAAGATAAAAAAGGGATTACTGTTTTCTCCTGAGGTTTACCCAGAAATCATGACTTCCCCTTGTCTGGTGACTCAGCTACACTGCGAGTTTGTGTGGATAACATGAAAAGTTTACACAAGCATCCCTCTCCCTGCTCTAGCTCCCCTGCCTCTGATCCTGTCCCCCACTTGCTTCCTGTCTGCTGTTCACCCCTGGCCTGTGCTTTCTAGTACCTGCTCTCTCTGTGACCCCATCACACCTCTGACTCCCTATTGCTTCTGCCTCTGTTTTTCCAAGTTGTCAAATAAAACTTGTTTTCAGCTCTAATCACACCATAAAACAAGTCCTTATGTGTTTCTGAGAACTCCAGGATAAGGATAATTTCAGTGTTTGGTTAGTTCATGAAAATATTGTGCATACTTTCATAGTGCATGTGTCTATCAGAGAGAGGTTTCTTGCAGAGCAAATGAGCATTTTCTATGTCTTAAAAATGTTCCTGTGCAATGCCTAATCTCTATTATCTTCAGTGGACAAAATATAAACCAATGTCAACAGATAAAAAAGTAATACTTTAGCTTTGGCCTTACAAAGATAACTGTGATCACCTGCCTTGCTCGTGCAGGAGTCATAGCAGGGAAGAAGTATCCCAAAGAGTTGTGCAGAGGGTAGAGAGGACCCCGTGATGCCTCCTGACTGCTGATGCATCCTTTTACTCCAAGTCACACCTCTGTAGGTCAGGGAGAGCAGCTCTATGGGAGGAGGTGCAGGTTATGTCCACAGGGTAATGAAGAGGTTAAAGTTGTTCTTCAAGTTCAGGGTGTGACCCATGAGGTGTCATATTAACACACCTGATACCTGTACATTAGTATGAGCAGAACAAGTAAAAACCTGCTTAAGAGAAATTAAATTAAGCAGTTGAAGGAAACAGTCATTTTAATAAGGAGCTTCGATACACACACACACACAAAATCCTGATACTTCATTATCTATTTATACCTTTTAGTCACTCAATTTTATTTTGTCCTTTGTAATGAAAAGGAGACAAAATCAAGTCTTTAAAAATAATCTGATGCCATATTGTGTAAACAGTACTGGTGGAATGTAGGACTGGATGTCTAAATTACCAGTCTCTAATAATATTTTAGCTTTCTCTTTATTCAACTCAAAAGTATTTTAACAGTCATGGGGTGATATTGCAGTGCTTTGCTAAGATAAGTAACAAATTTTTGTGCAGATTTGTAATGTTACAGAACTTAACATATTGAAATAATGCAAAAGGCCAGTATTTAATCAAAATTCTTCCTGTGGTCATGTGCTACTGGACATGTAGTCCCATTGATGTGAGTTGTGCAAGATAAAAGACCCAGAACCTAAACAGAGCCCTCAGGAAAGAGGATCTCATTTTGTACTTTACTGTCTGTGGGCATCCCCACTACTGCACGGGCAGTGTGCACAGCTCAGGGCTGGATGCTGCCTGTATGTAATCATTTTCCAGAGGAGTAATGCTTAGCAGACTTAAAAAGAAGGGGAAAGTTAGGCCATAAGCACTCTCAGAGGTCTCACATCACTATCTCCAAACCTTCCCTGTGCTTGTTTCAGAGGCTCGACGGTGAGCTGGGCTCTGAGGAGGCACATGGGGAGAGGCAGCATCGGGAGAGGATGACTGAGGAGAGATCTTGTGAAGTTTCACCTTCTCTGAACTGGGATAATTATGAAATTTTATCAGTTGGCCATGGCTGAAAGTCTGACCCAGACGAGCAGAAATGCAAATTGGGCATGAAACCCCAAACTTAGCATACTTGTGTTCATGCATGAAGTAGCACCTGGCAGTGGGCTGGAGGGAAAAGTCCTTGAAGCTGGTGAGAATCCTCCTGTCGCTCTGCTGCCTCCTCAGTGGTGCTGCAGCAGAAGCACAGGGCACTTGGCCTTACATTGCTCCAGCAGATTTGTTCAGGAAAAAGATTGTTCTATTTTGCAAAGTTAATATTCATCAAATGTTAATGAAAATACATAACAAATAATTATGACAAACATACCATCTGATTAAGATGAAAGAGGATGACAATTCTTGTGAATTTTTAATCTAAAAAAATAAAGAACATTACATTAATAAGACTTAATTATATCATTAAATATTTAAATTTACTTTCCATAGTAGATTTTATTTTTATTTAACATATTTTGTTTTTAAATATTGCTAACATTTTTATGAGATTTGTTCATAAAACACATAAACAGATATGGTTTTGTGAGGCAAGAGGAATTTTAATGTCATGTATTCATTATATTGATCACAACTTCAATTTTATTTATCTTTAAAAAAAGCTAATAGAATCTCTTCACAATTTATTATAATTCACAATATCTCCAGCTATAGATAAATATTTAATAGCGTTACTAATGCATCATGCACACAGTATTTATTAATTAGAAAATATGAATTAGTAGTTGTACATTTCAATAATTTGCATTTAAAATTAATGCTACATTTTTCCAGGAAACTGTGATTAACTTTGGGAATCTGACTTCAGCTGTCCCAAAGATAGGCAGCCACAAGTGCATGCTGCAAATCTAGCTGTCACTTCACGAGGCTGTGACCAAGGAGTGAAGAGGACTCTGAGAGGATGCCACCAGACAGGTGCTGCAGAGCGTGTACCCTCCAACACAGGCTTCAGAGAAAACGAGGAAAAAACACAAAGTTTCAGCACTCCGTGGTTTTCCTTGATAAGGCTGAAGAGCAGATTTGACAATGTGGTTCTGCCATGAGTTCTAGATATAAAACTCGCTCAGGTGTCTTTTTCTGTCCTGCAGCTTTAAGGAGCACACTGCTCAGCTTTCCCAGGCAAGAGAAGTGGCTGAGGAAGGCAGGGCTGGGGGGCAGAGCTTGGACAGGTGGTGGGGCAGAGTTGGATGATGAAAGGAGTTTTGCTGGTGCTCCAGGAAGGCAATGATAGAGATCCAAGTTGGGTTTCTCCTTTGTCAAAATTATGCAGGGTATTCTGAGACTTGTTCCTCCACGATATTTGTTCAATGTGTAAGCAAGGTATTTAGGTCAGGAGTTAGACTGTAACTTTACCTTCAAAACGTCAATCTCTGTTTTCTGTGAAACCAGACTTTTTTTTTTTTTTTTTTTCTCAACTAAACTGCTGTTTTTCTTTTAGTGGATTTATTATTTTCAACTGAAGTTTCCAGAAAGTCAGCAACTTCCTGAAAGAAGAAAATTATGGCACCAAGAACAACTTCTCAGTAAGGTGTCTTAAATACAAATAACCTTCCTGGAACTGTTTGTCAGGCAGATTGTATTCATGACAGACCAACCATAACCCTTCCTTAGGGGTATTAATCAGTTAGATTAATCTTCAGTAAATATACATTTTACTATATTCTTAAGTAATAACAGATATGAACTTGTCAGTTAAGGC
Organism: Erithacus rubecula; assembly: GCF_903797595.1. NCBI lineage: Eukaryota > Metazoa > Chordata > Aves > Passeriformes > Muscicapidae > Erithacus > Erithacus rubecula. Next base: position 35,314,151 of record NC_136689.1, read on the forward strand.
ATGGATTGAGTATTTTTGAACCCCAGAGGTGGTTCAGTAAATTAAGAGTTTAAGTACCAATTAAGTACCAATGCTTCACGTCTTTTACCAGAAGATTTTAAAAGGCTTTATAAAATTTGCATTTTTACAGTATTTACAGCCTTTACCTATCAAACACTGGACTGCATTTTGTGATAAAGCCACCAACAGACCAAAGCATGTAAAGATTTCTATTTTGCTTTTTCTTTTGCCATGTGTTTATCGAATATTGTTGAATACAACCTACTGCAAATAGCTGTACAACTGCATTTAGCTGTTTGCAGCTACCACAGCTGTTTACCACAATGTATTTATGTGTGCCTGTTGCTCTGTGTTTGTCTGTGGATACACAGGCATACAGATACACCACAGCACTAAAATCTGCATGAGCATGTGTACACTGAGCATTTACAGTCATATGTACTCATGTACATGAAAACCACTAATAAAATTTTGCAGTAAAAATACTGCATGTGATGGTCAACACACCACTCCTTCCCATAATTTTATAATTACAGTAATAAAAGAAAAAAAAAAAAAAAGAAAAAGAAAAAGAAAAAAGTCTTACATAGCCAGGAAACAAAAGAGAAAAACCTCAGGTTGGTTACCACTTCACTTCTGTAGTGACTCTTTGTTCACACGTACAAGCACACACATGCAGTTTCTGATAAAATGAGTTGTTTCTCAAAAGACAGTGAAAAAAAAAAAAGAGAGGGCTGATTAAACCCTCAAGTTGTTCTTGAAATTACACCTATACCTGTTGTCATTTTCAGGAAATCTACTTTGTTTAGTTGGTAAACTTGTTTTGACTTTTCAGTGGAAACGCTTTGCTGGCACTAGTTCCTTATCTGTGGGCCAAATTCTGACCTCGGTTTCATGTGACTCCCACTGCAGCTGAAATAGATTGGCTGTATAAAGCATGATAGGGCCTTTATGTCTACAACTGTAAGGGCACTGAAAGGTGTTTTGTTGTTATTATTGCTTGAATTGCTAGAGCATCTGAAGATGTCTATTTTAGGAAAGATTCAGCCCACAGATACGGTTAGCCTAAAATTCTCAGAAATATTGAAGTGCATACACAGAAAAACTGAAGAGGAGGAATCAACAAAAGGGATTTCATTTTAGCTGAATACACGGTATGGCATCTTGATTTTATACTGGTGTGTGGAAGCATTGACTTGCAATGATTTTAGTGTAAATCACAGGCTTTGATGTGCAGAAAGGTTATGGAGCATTTTATATGAAGTAATAATATTTAGTAATTCTATTGAACTAATTACCAGTTACTTTGACATTCAATGAAATAAGTAACACTAAACATGATGTGAGGGCAGCTTTTATGGTCTTAAACTTTAATCAATTGAATGTGAGTCAAAGGTGCCATTTTTGCTGATGGTGTTGAACAATGGATGATGACATTTGCTTAGTCTCTTGTCCTTATTATTCTAGATTGAATAATTGCTTCTAGGCAAACTGGGAAGAGCTGTTCATATTCTTGTGACAAGAAGAAACTGCGAGATTGTAAAAAACCTCAAATCCTTATAATTTTTTGTTGCAACTACTTGTTATTGCTTAATATATGCCTGTTTTACAGGGTTCTGGTTTAGAGCCCTTCTACAGGTAGGACTGCAGTTTGGCTTTATATTTGAGAATCATAATTGATGCTGAATTCTTCTTCCCAGCATCTACTTTTGCCTGCCAATCCGATTTGAGACAGGAGGGAGGCAAAATCTCACCAGGCAATTCAGGTACAGATTTAGGGTTGGTTTGCCTTAAAGGCAGGATGGATTCAACTGACTCAAGATTCTTGGCTCTTCGAATGCAAATCCAAAGACAACACTGATCTATGACTCATATAAGGGCTCCTTGTTTTTTGCTTCTGAAGTAAACAGCTGCCTCAAGGGCTGGCTGATCCATGTAGGATTTTTCTTCTTTTCTTTCCCCTTGAGAGTAGTTGGTGCTTTTGTGCTGTGTGTTATTTTTACAACGTGGCTCCAATGTCTCATGATGCACAAAAGTACCATTGATTATTTTTTTTTTTTTACAAATTTAAGTAATGCAATTCTGTTTTTACACTCAGGATATGTAAACATAGACTAGGAAATCTCTGACAAGAGCCAAAGGTAGAGCATGAACTAAATTTATATTAAAAAAAATGCTCATGTGTAGTGTGAAAATAAAAACACACCACATGGAAGAATAAATAGTTGTGCCAGGGTCAGTCATGCTATTCTCTTACCATGTTCCTTATTCATAAGTTGGTGGAATTCAACCCAGTTACTCACATTTGATCCAGCATTGCTGTATAATTGATGATGAAGTGGGATAAAGAAATTGGAAAAAAGTTTTCAACATGAAAAAATGAATAGATTGGTTTTTTTTCATTGTGGAAAGAGATTAATTTTCACTTGGTTTTATGTTACAGATCACTGGCATAGCAGTATGAAGAAGCTTGTTTGAAAGCTGTCTGCACAAGCCCAGCCCAACTCACTGCTAAAAGTTATTAATTCTTTTAGAAATTTTTAGAAAGAAAATTAAAAACTTGCTCAGACATATCCTTTCAGATGTGTTTGGAACATTCTGTGCCACAGATGTGTCCAGGAACAAACTATGAGTTGCATCATTTAGGACTATCCCCAAATCAGGTTGGTTTGGGCTCTAAATTACATTAATTCCTTCAGCAAAAATTCGAAGGCCTGGCCAGACCAGAAGGACATACATTAATAATAGTGATAAGCTCCTTTCTGCAGCCAGTTTGTAAATCTGGGTCCAGCATTACCAGGCCAATAGTAATGTTGTGAATGAAGTCATTGTGTTGAATCTGTTCATGGAGCATGCTGTTCTTGTGCCATGCCATTCCTCCAGTAGACTCCATCAGCTGCCAGACAAGAGGAGCTCATGTCTGTAGAGAGTGAGATGCCAACCCTTCCTGATACTGGTTTAGTGATTGTGATAAAAGAGAAGGGAAAAAATACCAAATGAGCACATGAGTTAATGGCAGCTATTTTAGTCTCTTGGGGACACTGCCAGCTGCCATTAAGTCAAAGTAGCCCTCAGGCTCTACTTGGTTTCATGATGAATAATTTAGGCTTTCCTGGTGCAGAGCCAGGTTGCATTGGCTTTGTAGGATAGATTCTAGAGATCTCCACTGTGAGCAGAGGAGTGTAAATATATGGTGACACATATGGGTGTGATGGATCAACCTCCTGTGTTCTGTCCAACAGCAACAGCAATAATCTTTATGAACTAGAGATTCTGAATATCCTTACAGATGCCCTCCATCAGAGCTGGATACTTTGGTTTTGTGGAACTTATTGCCAGTCAAAATCTTCTTTGGTATCCATTTATTTTAAGGAGTCAACAATGGGACTGGACATTTTTCTACCCTCTTAAATAAAGTAGTTCATATCTGAATAAATAACTGAAAATGGCTTCTTACTGTTCAGGAAGTACAATCAATTCGAAATTAGGATTATGGAAACATCTGTGGAAATTCAAGTGTCATCTCAATTTGGGCTCATTCAGATCCTGTATTTTTTCTACTTCCCAAGCAGTGCATTTAAAATCTAATTCTAATTAACACACATAGTTTAATTATAGCCAACAAAATATTCTCCTAAAATTGTGTGTGGTAGCTTGGGGGTCGGGTATGGAGGGAGGAGGCAAGAAGGAAACCAAACAAATGTTCACTGATTGTAAAAATCCTTGTTTTGTTGGTAATATATATCTTTAAAGACTTTAAACATACAATGAAATTTTCCTCTCATGAATCTAAGGGGCATAAAAAGTGTAAAGCAAGCACAGCACTCATACTCTCTTTTTTTACTTACTCATTTCTTGGTAATTTAAAACAAAGGAACTGCACTAGAATTTAAAATTTTGCTTTTTGATTTGATTTCCTCATAACTTATCACATAAGATATACAATGCTGTTGCAGATGGAAACAAATAAATCATGGATGTTATGGACAGAACTTGGGAAGATTTTGAAATTTGAGAGGACTGCTGGAAAAGCTGGGGTGGTCTGCTGATGCAAACTTTGCTGTACATCAGCAGAACTCTTTGGCACTATTGGATGGTTTAGAAGTCCTGTGAGATTTTGAATACTTCTGACTTGTTTTAGCACTACATGTCTGAAATGAAAACATCATATTAGGCTGTTTCAGTATGCTGACATTTCTGGACCAGACCTCAGAGTGCAAAGTATCCCAATTTAGGGATACTGTAGCCCTTTATGGGCAGCACTCAGGACTTTTTTGCTTGCAGGGTCTCTTACTTTACCCCGCAGTCAAAGTTCTTGCCTGTGCCCTTGGGTGTACTTTGAGCCCATAGTCCAGCTCCCCTGGTTCCACAGCACAGTGTTTCTTGTCCACCAGGTCCATCACGATATTTGCACAGTCACTTCGAGCTCTGCTCTGGCACTGTAAGATATTTTTTCCCAGAGATATTGGGAAAATCCTATAATGGCAAATGTCCTCAAACTTTGATCAGCACAGCTTCTTGTGCATTTCTAGGGTCTTGCTGTTTTGTCATTTGCATACATCTTTCTACTGCATATTCTGTGTGAAAAAGTTTTCTTTCACAAGGTTGTCCTAGTGGCCATGTAGCAATAAAAGTTGATGGATCTAGACTTCTTATTGATGTCTTTCCAAGACATGTCAAGATCAGCATTTTTCCTGTCCTAGTAGTAAACTAAAAGAGAATCCAGCAGCCTTGGCTTGACAAGGTCATATATTTTTTCACTTCATAAAAAGAAAAAGGAGATTAAAATAAAAAATGGACTTGGTAACATCTTTTAATATGTCCCTTTCTGTCAAACATGACAATGTAAGCAATGAATGACAAAGTTTTTTCTCCCTTTTTGGATCAGATTTATTTCTGCTTTCAGCAGGAAAAGGTTAATTTTGGGGTCAGCAGTAGCTGATCTGAATTTTCTGGTTTTTTTAAAAGAGTGACTTAGACGATTAGGAGACATAATTTCTCTAAGAATGAGTTAAACTCAGCTCTAAATCCCATCAGCAAGGCTAAAAACATAATGTATACAAAATTTGGACCAACAAATTAAATTAAAATAGGAGAGTGTTATTATAGAAATGGACCTTTTCCTCAGCTGGTTCCCATATGCTCCTTTGCACTGTAGCCACTTGACTGAAAGTAAATTTTCCTATTATACTGTGAACTCTGTGACAGCCATAGAAGACTGATCTGAGATCTCTTTCACCTCATGTTCCACATCTCATTGTTGGAGCAGTTCTAATAGCAGTTGCTTTATTACCAGTTCTGATGGAAGAGGCAACAAGAATATTCAGATTTTCAGACCCTTAATTAATTTTAGACAGTGACTAAAATAATCTTTTGATTTCAGCTGAGCAAGTTTATTCCTGAACAAATAGAGTGATTCTCTTTTCCAGCACAGGCTTTGATTTTAAAATTTTTATTTTTGTAATGTTTCTATGGGTAGCATCTTCCTGATTTGGAGGTGAAACAAAAAAAGTTGTCCTAAGTGCATATTTTATCTTGAATCCAAAAAGTAGGTATTACAGTAGCAGTGATAGCTTGCTTTCCTTATCCTTCTGTCCGTACAGTGAATTGTAACAGATTCTTCTGGCAGTTTGTTAACAACAAGACAACTTGGGACAGAGCTTGCAATACTTTTTTCTGAATTCTCCTCTGTTACTTGACAAACATTTCTCTTCATCATTTTTGCAGGTGCTGTGTTGAAAAAGAAGTAGGAAGAATGTCTGAAAGGGATCAACAATTGCTTTTGTGAACAAATACCAGGAATTAAGCTAGACAATGTTGCAGGGAGAGGGAATAAAACTTGTAAATCATGGTACTTCTGCTTCATTCCTCTGCCTCAAGATTCGGGGGATGGACTGGTATTGAAGGTGACTTAAACTGCACTTAAATAAGTGCAAAGGGAGATCAGTCATCTGCTGTTTTGTCTGAATTGTGAATAGTCCTAGGTGGAAATCATTTCCATGTCTTCTAGAATACCAGTGTTATGTGGCTACTTCATGTCTATCCAGAGTAGGGTATGGGGGCAGATCTCACTTGCAGTTCTGAAATATTTAATCTTAGAAGCTTCTGCCAACTCAGAGGAGAGCAGCTGGTTTATTTCATAAGACAGGTGAAAGTACATGATTCCTGCCTTCATGTCTCTGTACAGAAATGTCAGAAACATCAGGAGTTTGGTCTTAGTTTTTAAAATCTTTACATAGGGGATTCAACCAACTTAATGAAGGCAACCATTCCATCCTCCCTAATCAGAGTTGGTCAGCAGAAGAAAGGGAGACATCCAGCAGCACCTGAGAATCAAGTCAAGGCTGTCTCTTTCAGACATCCTGGGGATAGACTCAGGGGAGGAACTTGGATGCAAGATGATACTTAATTGCCCATAGGAAGGGACGGTGACTAAAGGACCTGAGAACACAGCCTTAGCATTACTACTCTAAGATCAGAATCATTACAGGGGCTGTGCAGCAACTGTCTTTCTCAAAGCTGTCTTAAGAACAGTCTTTCTTCCTACACACAATGGGGTGATTCTCTATGGTGCTTCACCAACTTGGCTCTTAAACCAACCCTTAGCTTTTTGCCCTTGATATTTCTCAGCTTTTAGTTAGCAACTATTCAGAGAAAGAATAAAGCTGTAATTATTCTTCACTGTAAATCATAGATGTGTTATTATATGCCCCAAGAATGACATGGGATAAAAACTGAGCTTAAAATATACCCTGTAGCAAAATTGTGGAAATCCAACAAAAATAATAAAATAAATTGCACAGCGACACACATGAGCAGTTAAAATCATGTGAGATTTATGTATTCAGAACTGCAAATGCTTTTTCAACATACTAAAACACAAGTGGGTTAAATTTATCACCTTCCATTTTAATTTAAAAGATGTAGGAGAACATGTAGCTGAGGATTTTCTAAAAGAAGTAGCGATTTGAGCATGTTGGGGGTGGTGGTGGAATTGCTTGTAGTTTTATTCATTTAGGCATATCTTATCACTCCTCCTTTTCTTCCTTCTTGGAGGGCAATGAGAGAACCCAGATGCCAAGCTGTGGAACATGTTCTTCTGACACTAGCATCTGGCTCCTTGGCAGAATCCTCCAACTGTCATGCTGACAGCTTTCCTGTTGTGTCCTCGTATATTTTTATGTAAGAAAATTGCAGATGGGTTCTCTTCTCAAACTAATACGCTATTCTGTTGACCCTTATCATGCAGAAATGTGTTGGTTTTATCTGTTTGTGAATGAGACCTTGGCCAAATATACTTCAAGAAGGATACTTCTCTGTTCATCTCTGAATTTGTCTGCAAGCTGTCTGGGAAGATGCCAGAATCCTATTACACACCCTTTTTGTGCCTTTAAGCAGTAAGTCCTTCATTCTCTCTGCTGTACAAATAGATTGCACTTTTTGCAGCAAGCACACTGGTAAAATACAAGCATATTTATTTAATAGTTTTAGTGGGAAAAAAAAAGAAAGGAAAAAAATCTTGCTTGAAATGGGGAGAAATGTGGTTTTATTTGCTATGGATTTTTTGTTGTTGTTGTTGTTTTGGTTTGTTTGGGGGTTTTTTGCTACTTGAGGTTTTTGTTTGTTTATTTTTAATTTGACATTACTTAGTATGCTGCTGCCTTTTCCTCCCCAGACTTTTGTCAGAGACCACCAACCCAATAGACTTTGTAATGTTACAGCAGAAGTGCAGTGACTTCATAAAAAAAAAAAAAAAATAGGGAAAAAAAGAGAGAGAGAAGAAGAAGAAAAATTTTAAAAACATGAGAATTTCACTTATTAACATACTCCAGTGTTTCCTGGTATTTTCTAAATGGAATTTTCATAGTCCCACATCACCTTTAGATGCATGCCTAATTTATGTGGATTGTCGCAAGCAGTCCCAGTGACTTTACAGTGAGGTACAATTGTACTTCAGTTTAAGATGTCAAGATGACAACAGGAAATACTAAAAGTTCCCATGTAGTTTCCTTTGCTCTACAATCCCTTACAGAGCTCTTCCTATGTATGTCACATATACATGTATGTTTGTCTTTAAAAAAAAAATTCAAAGACATACCTCTTCTCCCAGATCTAAGGTCCCCTTTAAATATATAACTTTGCTTGTGCGAATGAGGCAAAATACAGATAACAAAATACTGCAAATGCATGAACCCAAATTGATCTGGGACCCTGCTCAGTGGAGATTGCAGCTCCATGGGTGCTGTCTACAAAGTTTTTCAGGGCCCTGGAGCTGGGACCCATTGAGACCATTTAGTCAGGATTCCTAAGCCCACTCAGACTCTGACCTTCCACCTCATCTCAGCTCAAGCAGCAGAAACCTGAATTCAAATGACTCCCTGATGGTTGTATGGAAGATTGCCAGCTCTGATGAAGCCAGGTGGATTCCACTGAGCATGTTTTCTCTGTCCACATTAGGGGAACATCCTTGGAGTTTGACTGCTGTAAGCTTCTCTTAATTTATTCTCCTAGCAACAGATATTAAGACCTGATGGACACTGGCTTTTTGTTTGGTGGTTTTGTGATAAATAAAGCCACAATTAGTAGTTTTATTGTTCTCCCACTTCAGTTGTTCAGTTTGCATAGCTATTCCAAAAAAAAAAAAAAACAAAAAAAAAAACAAAAAACAAAAAAAAAACAAACTCTCAAGTCAGCATTAAAGGAAGAAGAGGTAAGTTTCTACAGGTTTCTTATTCCTATTATCACAAAGAATAATCTTTATAAATTTCCAGCAAATGCAAGTACACAGAAGCAAACAGGTCTGTGCATGACTGTTATGCTGATACATTGTCCCATATCATTTTCTCATCTCAAAATTTGTCATAAATGACATTAGAACTATTCAAGAAAGATCATAAATATCAAGAATTAATTTCTGCATTAAGCATTAACTTGGATGGGGCTGGGATTTCAATCCTGTTACCCAGTGCAAGTTATTTCCTGCTGTTTTCTTGTTTTTGTTTCAAACATTCTGATTCACTATTGGGTTAATCATCTACTAAATACTGTCTCCAGGTGGTTTGGGTTTGCTGTTGTTATCTCCATGGCCCCAAGGGACTATACCTTCCAAAGAAGTGAGGGGAGCCCAAGCACTGAAATTATGCAAGAAATAGAGGCAGAAATACATCAGCAACTGTATCAGCATGCTTTCATTTGTACACATTCTGAGCTGAACATACGTGCTTTTTGAAGCACTTGGCATCCACCCTGAAGTCTCAAGTTGCTTGAGATTACGTAAGCAGGTAAAAATTATATTTTTTAAAGAGGCACCGAGGATCAGGAAAAAAAAACATGCCTTGTACTAATGGGTGGAGTACATTTCAGAGAAACTGAGTAGGTTAGGGTTTATATTTCATATTTAGGTGACTACTGTTGTGCCCAGTGCATAATTTTGTCCCATATTCAGATTAAATTTGAATGAGAATTACCACACGTATGATCCTTTCAGGAATGGGGTTTGGCTCTTACTTCAACCATGGATTCTGTGGGTAAAGCACTAATTTTACCTTATGCCTTTCTGTAAAACAGGAAAGCTATTTCCTTCTCACACAGAGGAAGCAGAAATTTAAAAGGCAGCTTTACCTGAGGTTGTGTGATACTTAACTATTACTAAAGGCTGCAATCAAAGCTTGGGATTTGAGAAAGGGAAATATGGGATACATGGGGAAGTTAGTTAATAGTTTGAGAAGTAGAATTTCGATCTTGAGAACTTAAATCATTATCAGAAACAGAATTATTTAAATTCAAAGGGGTGATGATGTTGTTAAGTGGAAAAAACTGTAAGGAAGGGTATAGAATTATTTGGATTAATCAAGAGTTTATGGTTTGTAAACTCTTTATTCTTTAAGATGTTTGTTCATTTTCAGACTAGCAGTCTCTATAGAAATTAAATTAAATTAATCTCAAGTCTTTCTGAATTAGCACAGAAAATAAATGTCTGAAGCTTGTTAATCATGTAAATAATCATATAAACATAATCATATAAAGCACCAGACTGCAGCTATTTCTTCTATAAGCTGATGGTGGAGTGTCAGGGAAGGAGGTGAGGCTTACCAAGGACTGGATCAAGTATCATAAATATTTTCCATCAGTTTTCAATGATGGATGACTAAAGAGAATAATAGTAAGTTACTACTCTTTTCTGTGCCTATCCATCACAACCATTCTTTCATTGCAAATTCAGCCAGAAGTTCTAGGAAAGTTGCTCTTCCTAGATACTTGTCATTTGCTGTTTCCTCTGAAGCCATGCAGATCAGGAGGTATTCTGTCATTGTTTGGGTTTTTTTTTTTTTTTCTCAAAAGTCTCTGTATTATGTTAGACCTGGTTCTAGAAGTTAAATTTTGTTTTGACTCCTTGAGCAGTGGTTCTGAAGTTTTCAAATTTCCAAGTCTCTTTCTGCATGAGAAGCATGAAGTTTTTTCATTACTCTTTCTATATAAAAAACTCAATGATATGTTTCATTTCAAAAGCCTTCTGATGTTGAAAATTTTCCAGAGCTGCATGATTGTTTTGAACAATTTCAATCTAAAAAACCACAAAAGGTAGCTAAAGGAAATGAGAATAGAGCAATAAAAATTATATCTTAATAAAAACAAAAATTTGTGTTCTGTACTTCCGAACTGTAGAATTTGGACAACATCCAGTCTTTATACTGACAGTCTATAAGCCTTGGACCAAGAATTTTTAATATGCATATTTACAAGTTCCATTCAAAGATTAGATTAGATTTCAATGGGCTGAACTTGATTGTTGATGGTAGTAATTATTTTTTACAGGAGAACTATCAAAAGAATAATGAACTAACTATTACAAGTGCTTTCATGATTGGTCTTGGGAATGATCCCATTTAACTTATTGGTTAGTGATATAGGAGATAGAGGAATGAAAAGTCAATGCCTAATTGTGAGGTGTACAGATAACATAACATAAAATGGGGAAGGATCATCTTAACAAAGGGTTGGACCATCAGGCAAGGAGAACCAGATGATTTTGTTGATGTGAGTGATAAGATGAGATGAAATTTACCAGCACAGATTGCCAAGCCAGGAATTTAAGGACCTTGGTCTTGAGAGATATGCATTTATCAGTTGAAGATAGTGGAAAAAAATATGAACATACTATTTTATCTGGGTAATGACTTTAAGTTGCCATGCAGAGCAACTCTGAAAGTCTATTGCAATTGTATAGTCCATTAGAATTGTAAGAATGTATTGTATCATTTAGGCATTTTCATGTTGTTTCATTGTCCATAGTATTGACAAGGTCTCATTTAATTTATGCAAAGTTTTGGTCACTTGTGTTCAAAAAAGATGAACTTAAAACATGATCAGAGAAAGATTACTGGTATGTTTACAGGAATAAATAATTTCATGAAGAGAGTTTAAATGAGATGGGTTGTTAAGACTAGACAAAGGTTGGCAGGGGGTAGGATGATTCTTCAGATTTGCGTTCCGGAGTAACTGTTTATGAAAAGAACATTATTTAACTGGAAAGGTCTTAGTGACATAAGAACTATGGTTCTAAAATTGTTGTGAATAAATATAGAGTGGATATTAGCAGAATTTTTCTCACTACGCTTGGAGTTATTTTTCCAGTTATAGTAGCAGTGTAAAGAGCTGAAATTACTTGAATGTGAAAAGTTTTAAGAGTCTGTATGCTTAAACAGGTGAATTTCTGGAACAGGAAAACTGTGATACAAGTTTTTGGATATCCAGTAAGGTGGTGTAACCAAGACCTAAGACTGAAATGTGCTTTATGTGCATCTTCCTCATATTGCAGACTATATTTTAGGGTTCTTATGAGTTTCTCAAAGGGACCAGGATAAAAATTCTTTGCTTCCTAGGAAGAGCTCATCCTCTTTGCCTCCACTACTCACATAATCAGGTTGGCAGGAATATGTTGCCTTTCTCTGAATTTTGGGGGGTGATTTTACTTGCTAATATAACGGGTGATTTTTTAAATCTCAGCAATCTGCCGTTGGAGAGAGCCTCTCCTCTCCTATTCTTTCAGGACTGTAAGACACTCCTTACATCTCTGGAAATTGGCATGTGGATACAAGTTTGTTAGGGCATGCAAGGAAGCTTTTGGTGGCTTGTGGGGCTGGTGAGGTGTGGCACAGAGGTTTTGTGAAACCTTCCAAATGAGGCCTTGGCTGTAAGGTAGTGTCTAGCTGTACTGGGTTTCTGCAGTCTGGAGGTGTTGCAGGTTTCATATGCCTGCAATGGTCTTAGTACAGCAATGCTGTAGTTTGGCTGGTACTGGTAGTGCCCTGCTGTGTTAAACTTTCCTCCAGAACACTTGTATCAACATATCAACAATATGCAGTTGCTTCTCCAGACAGATTCAAACCGGCTACAATAATAGAGAACATGTACTTCTGGAAGGAAAAAAACCCCTTAGGCTTCAAAAGTGTTTGTTAATTTAATATAACCTATTTCTTTTAGCTTTAAAGGGAAATTGTACAATAGCATTAGCTCTTTTTTCTTTTTCTTTTGGTAGTGAAAACCAAAACTAAAGTGATTGGGGTTTCACACATGGTGGAAAAACCACTAAAGGTGCAAACTTTTCATGGTATATTTCTTTTTCTGTCTCTGATTTTCAACATAATTTTTACCCGAAAACAGTTAGACTTTCACAACTCAGAACTGGCCATTTTCAGTGTGAATCATTTGTAAATTAGTGGTTTTACAATAGATCTGTGAAAAACTCAAATTTCAAATTGAATTTTGACTTCTTGCAGACTCAAAAGGAGATTGTTGAACGATGAGAAACAAATCTGCTACACAGATTCACTCATCCTTATGTAGATTGAAAGCAGTGTATTTTGTGTATCAGTGGCAGAAACTCATCATGATCTTCCTGGCAATATTTAGCAGAAATGCTTGAAATAATTTATTCAAGTTGTTAAAACACATCACACTTACAGAAATTGAGGTTTTTAGATGGACTGAAGTTCTCCTCTGAAGTTGCAGTAATGTGGAATGAATTGTTCATACCTACATGATTGTGTTAAAGAAGACACAGTTCATTTTTGGTCCCTTGCCACTATCACCCTGCCTCATAAATTCTATATCCATGCCTTGTAAGTGTCTTGCCTAATGAAGCCTATTGGAAACTTACAACTCTTACTGGCTTCAGTAGTTCTTTTTTAAGTGTTCTGGTATAGCAGTCTTTAAGACTTGCACAATATTTTACTGGTTCTAAATACTGAAGGTTGTGTTTTGTAATGGTTGGGGCATTATAATATATAAAGCACATTAGATGCAGATAAATAATTTTCAAACCCCTAGAAACTCCATTTAATGTGTCAAAATAACCTGTATCAAGGATAATAGCATTATTTTATATACATATGTGTGTGTGTCCAGCTGTGTGATGAGGAACCAAAACATAAACCTTGTAAATAAGAAATTAGTAACAACAAGTCAAATTATCATGTAAGAGGTTAATGAAAGTAAATGTATTTGGAAGTAATGTATTTTTTTCCAGAAAAAAACCTTCTAAGATTCATTAAATTTGATGACCTTAGATCAATAATTACATGCTCTCTTTAAAGTGTCTTAGCCTGAGGCTATGTTCTAGTAATAGTTCTATTCTCTATTTTTTTAATGGTGAATACATGGTAGAGACCACTGTGGTAAAAATGAAAATTGAATTAGTTTTAAAATGCTCTGATATATAAAATATTTACCATTAGAAAAATCTTCCAAGAAATGGTTACACACCCAAGTGCTGTAAGAAGTTTGGTGAAAGAAACCACAAACGTACATTATCAATTATTAAAATACATATATATATATATTATATATATATAAAGTCGAAATTTCGCTTGAATAATAAACTAGTTGTTGGATTTAAGAATTTTACTCTTTTCTCTGGGCTTTGAATTAGATCAGATTCCAGAAACTTGTTTGTGGATGCAATTGTAAATAACTTCAAAAGGGACATAGACTGAGTTTGTTAAAACTTACAGCAACTCTTGTCAACTGCTTGTCAACTCTGAAAGTGCCTGGATTTACTGGATATCTAGCTTTGGGCTACTGAGTTTACAATTGCACCTAATTTTTACTGCATGAGTAAGGGTGTAAATGCTCCTTGCTTAGGCCTTTATTTCCAGAAGGGTCAAGGAACCAGACCAAGTAGAATTTAATGGTATTTTTAGCGGTGCAGCCTAGATCCTTTTCTGTCAGTATTTGTTTCAGCAGTTCTGTGCTTAGCTTGTTGTCTTCTGTGCATTCTATTCAGAGGTGCCAAATTTTCTCTATGCAAACGAGAGAAGCTAGGCAGCATAACTTTCTAACACAATGTCTAAAAGTTAGGTATTGGAATATTTGCAACACTTAGCATTTGTCAAATCACTTTGTAGATCTAGCCCCAGTTCTGTATGAATTTGCATGGCAATACTTCTTGTTATTTCAGGTTGGATTGACTAAAAATAACAGTTCATGCACTCCTCTGAACCAAATCACTACTAAGTATTGAAATCAATGGGTTTCATGAAGTCACAGTTCACAATTTTAGTCTGGCCCTTTTTCCAGGATGGAAGATGAACAGTTTTTCAGTAATTGCAGGACATTACACTGGCTTCAATTAAAGTATTAATCAGCAGTATGATGAATACTTAAAATTATATCAGCACAGATAAGTAAAGTAGAATGAGCAGTGACATTTTGCTACTAGCAACTTCCTTCTCCAAGACATTCTCAGGAGTAGTAATTGAGTGGATACAGGAACACAGAGTCAGGGAGCCACCACACAGTGCCTCACTTCTAACTCACATTATCTCACTGAGTGTTTATGTAGAAGTAGCATGTTTTTTCTTAACACGTTTGTGTAGGTATTTTTTAAATCTCAGGTTGCCACCTGTGTTCATTCGCCCCACTTCACCTGCAAGCGCCGTTTTCTGTAGAATTCTTCTTTCTCAGAACAGAGACAGAGGGGAAGCAGCCACAGTATTGCAAAATCTGAGGCAGAATGAATAAGCAGCTGGGGACTGCAAAGGGTATTGAGGAAAGAGGAGTGTGCAGTTAAGTCTTGAGCTCAGTGGTTAAGTGGACAGACTTGCTGCTCACAGTTGAGTGCTTTAGAGAGAAGTGATCTTGAATGTGGTTTAGTTCTAGTTCAACAGACCAGATTTAGGTACTCATAGACCTTCTATTGTGTTAATTTAGAACAAAGCTCACATCTAAGCTCAGCTTTTCTGGCTGCTCAGAGTTAGAATTTAGCTCCTCCCCTAGACTGCTTCTCCAGATGGAGAAAGTCAGCTGTAGTCCAGGGCTGACTTTGCTATGAACTCTGCCCATGAAGGAAGAATTTATTTGGCAGGTAGTAGGTCAAGCTTGAGTTTGCTCACCCGTGAGTCATCTAAGATGGCACTTGAAGTTTGTGATCAGAAAAAGGAGCATAGGTGTACAGAGTCATGGGGTTGAAAAACAGTGTGTACACCAAGCTGGTGTCCCTCCAAGGAAGGGAGTTGGCTAGGTTTTGATTGCTCAAGTGATAATGGCTGAATCACTCTATCAGACAACCAAGCACTTTTATAGGATGGTTTGGCAGAAGAGAAGATGTTACTGTTAATCCATAAGTAGGCTGTTGAAATTTTAGAGGCTGTTGTGGAAAGGCAGAGAGAGAATATGAGTCATGCAGTAAGAAAAATCAAAGAATAGATTTATGATCATGAAGAGATCTGACAGTGGCTCTGCTTAGAAAATGAGAGCTTAAAAAAGGTTGATGTAGTCTGTATATCTCATTTGGCTTGAGATCCCAAATTGCACCTTGGAGTAACAAAGGGGATTTTATTGCCTCATCTGACTTATAGCAATAAGTTTGTTGTCCAAAGGGCAGGCTGCTCTACACACACACTCACACACACACGTCTTCTAGCTTCCCATACTTTCCTTAACTATAGCAATCCCTCAGCTGAAGAGTGAGTCACATTGACAAATTAACTGTATTTTTTGTTAGTCTTCTGTCAGATCAGTGAGCTGAACTGAATCAGCACTGGATACAAGTGAAATATCAGTAAGGTATGCTTTGGCAAAGAAAAAGAGAGAGGCAGCAATGTGCAGTTAAATTGAATTTAAGTCCCAAAGTGAGGCTGCATTCTTAGATTGATGGAACCAATGGGACCTGATTAGCAGCTGGTTTAAAGTCATATAGCTTTACTGTTTTTAATAACTCCACTCTAGTTTACATCTGTTGATCTAGATTGGTTTAGAGGTATAAATTCACAAGCTGGTAAGCAACTAGTTTCTCTTCCTGTTTTCTTCCTGTTTTTCAGCAGGAAGGTCTGATTTATCTGCTCTTTCAGAAAAGCCTTAAAAAAAAAAGAAAAAGGAAATTCTGCTATATATCCATAAAAAGCTTGAACTCAAGCAAAATAATATCTTGGTAGCTAATTTTATGGGGTTATTTTGCAATTGTTTCCTCTTCATTCAGAGACAGTTCTAAGCCTTTGGACTTTTCATGCATGCATATTTATGCAAGTATGTCTGTGACCATGCACTCATGCTGCAAAAAATACCATATACTAGCACTCAAGTGATTCTTTCACTTGAGTCTTGCATTAACATGTTTCCTAGAAAAGAATAAAAGAGGATGAAGTGAAAATTCCATGATAGGAAGCAAGAAACAGCTAATTGCAAAATGCTTAGAAACTGACAGGCAATAATTTTTACTTTTATTTGTCAATAATGAGAGCCACAGACATTATCTACTCCTTTTGTTGAGGACTCTCTATGACAAGACTTCATGGTTTGAGAGTACTGAAGTAAGATACACAGAGAGGTAGAAATTTCTATGGGGTTTCTGGATTGAAAGAGGGGCTATCTCCAACCTCAGCATGTTCATAGAATGTAGGGTTCAGAGAGGTGAATCACTGCTGCTTTTATCAGTCAGTTTTATTAATATCAATGTGGTTTTTTTGTTACCAAATTAGAAGAGACCTAGAGCAAACTTCAGAGCAGTTATTAACACAAGTCCACATTTACTGAAAGAACTGGGCACCTTCACGTGCACTGCAATAGTTCAATAGCTGGGAGTTACACAATATCTATATCATTTTTCACAGCTTTGTCATTAGCTGGTAATGATTTGATTATTTTGCAGATGAATCACAGTATAAATCTCTTTCACAAACACTACCTCCAAGTATTAATCAAAACCATTAAGGCAAAGCAGTCAGTGCAAATTAAAAAATTTGCATGTCTAAATTAAAAATTACAGTAATACATCATAAATAAATCTTTTAAATTCTCTATGGTCTGTATGAGCATCCCCTTTTTGTGCCTGTAATGAGCCCATGAATACAGCTCCTTTCTCCCCCCCACCCCCCCAACACTTTTTTAATCAGGCTGTAATCAAATTTTATAGGTAGAATTCCCGTCTTTCACTTTGAAGTCCAGGTTGGATCTTATTTGAGAAAGAAATAGTTTTTTCTCTTCATCTTTCTGAAACCCAGCAAGAAAGAGTGAAAGACACAGACTCAAACACAAGTGTGAAAGACAGGAGTTCAAACCCATCACGTATAATTTGCAGTGTCTTTGGCTGTAGCAAAGTAAATATTTGCAAAGGGTGATATAGCTTATGCAAATAACTTTGAACTACGAGGAAAATGACAGAGTTGTGTTTTAGGTACTATTTCATTTTAGAACTATTAACACCTTATTTCCAGCATGGAAAAGATTAGAGGAACTCTCATTAATATAAGCCACTACTGAGATGTAGAACACACTCTCCTTCCCCAGAAATAAATTCAGAAATGTTAAAGAACAGCTCAGCAACTTTGCATTTTTTCAGCTAATTACTGTCCTTCACTTGAAAAGCAATATTCAGGGTACAGAAGTTTGCTGGCCTGTTGCTGCAATTTAATTTTCAAGTTGATGAGGTTGGCCTGATATAGGAATTTGGTTTGTCCACTTACCTCTGGCACAGAACATTTTGGGAAGAAATTTGTTGCAAAGCATCAAGTACAGATTTCAAAGCCTTTGCCAGTTAACACTTTTCAGAGCCATGACCTAACCTGTGCAGTTTGCTGTGACCAGTCCCAGCATCAGCTGCTGTTTTGTCTGTGATCTTTTGGCTTTGCTGGCTCACAGCAGTCTGATGGCTGAACAGCCCACTCGGAGAAAGGACCTTTTTATTGACTCTGGAATGACCCCAAGAAGAAATGTAGGATCCAAAAAGTTTCCCCCTTCAGTGGTTTCCTTTCAAGGTCCTTTCTAGCTTTTCCTTGAGGCTACACAGTAAGAAGTTAAACAAACAAATGTAATCCTAGGAAGGAAAAAAAAAGCGGTAATTAAATGCAGAGTAAAACTAGTAAAAAAATTGCTTTTCGATCTGACTAGATTTAGACATAAATGACATAAAACATAAAAAAACAAACAAAAGCAAACTTTGCATATCCAACCTTGCCCTGCTGATAAATCTCCATGGGAAGAGACATGGGCCTAGTTATTTATCAATTGCTTGCTCTGCCATTTGAGTGGCTGAAGACAAAAAGACTTTTACAATAATTAGTAACTTACCTTTCAGAGGCTCGTACCTAAGAATGTGCTTCAGGACAAGTCTGAATATGTGCTCTAGCCCACTCTGCACTGTTGCTTTAAATGGTTCATTTCTGTTGCATTCCACTGTACTTACATAGGAGTTCAACTTTAGATATTCAAACTAAGAGGGAACCCTGAAGTCTGCAGAATTGTGTTTCAGGATGTTTTACTTCATGGGTGATTTGATGTAGCCTTCCAGTCCACAGACAAATCTAGCTCCTCACCATCAGCTTCTACTGATATTTAGGAACTGAAAATCATGATTCAGTATCTTGGGCTAGTGCTTTTAGATCTTGTGAAATTTTAGATCTGGCATCACTTTTCTATTAGATAACAGTTAGTGGTTTGTAATTTGGCAATTCTAATTTTTATTTGTATTTTTGAAATAGTTTTCAAAGTATTAAATTTCAGACAATGTTTTCAATTATAATAACAAGAGTTTACCTGTTTCATACAGGAAATTCAGATGTGAAAACTGTTGGCAACTTATGTCTCAGTATATGAGGCCCATTAAAAGATGTGAGTTTAGGATCTGATGACACTCATCATCATTTGGACAAAATAAAGCAAAAAACCACCAAAACAAACTATACTGTCATGAATCCATTGGGTATGAGACAAAGCAAATGACTTTCAAATTCACAATTCACTAACATTGTTGAAACAAGAATGAGATAAACCTTTTTAATTTAAAAAACCACATTGAATCAATCACTTAAGTTCAATAAGGATCATTCAAGTCTCTATAGATGGAGGATCAGATCCTGCCTCTTTATATTTACCTGCAATTGAAATGTCATTAGCAACTTATTTGTCTTTTATTTTAGATATCCTCAGACAGTTTGGGGATTGTAGCAAAAGAACCTTAGAACTTAGAAAACAATTCCAAGATTATTGCTTTACCAAAGCTCAAAAGAAAGCTTCCAACTCTTCCATTGTGAGACTGGATGTTATTTTGGGAAAGTATACAAAGCAAAATACATTTTGTCCCTACAAAACCTATGGAAATGCATACTACCATAATAGCAGTGACCTCACATTCCCACACCAAGACTGCAGAGGAAGGAACTTTCTGTGCACTTGACCTAATATTCAGAATTTTATTAACAGTGAGAATTACCTGACATTTTCTTCTTATGAGGATATCTGGGAAGATAAATGTCTCCAGACCTCCAGATAAAGGCCTCTAAACCGTTATAAGAGACAATAGAATCTTACAGATGCACAGATTTCCCTCAATATATATTTACATAACTTTTGCCTGCCATAATCTCCTGCTTCTTATTTATCATTGCAGGCTTTTGTTGTTTGTTTTTGGGTTTTTTTTTTCTGTAGTGGAGACAATGTAAAGCCTCAACATGAGAGAGCAATTGTTCTTCTTTTTATATAGTCTTCTAGAAAACAAATTCTGCTTAAAGCATTCAAAAAGTGCTACTGAATCCATAGGCACAGTAAAGGGGCCAGGTGATACTTAAATTCAGGACCATACATACCTCTAAATCATTAGTCACTCTACCCAACAAATTATTTTAAATTAACATTTTACTGGTTAAGTGGGGAAATTCCTTTTCTTTACCTCTTTAATAAATAGTATTTTACTCTATGCCTGCACTAAAGAGCAATGAAGTATTTTCTAAAAAAAAAAAATATTAAATCTGCTGATATAGAAACTCAGTGAGGAGTCTCAAGCCAACCTGACGATGCATGTTGATATTTTGTTTTTAACTATCCAATAAGATTGCTCAGATTAACAGGTCACTCAGACATTTCCAGGCTCTTTTTGTGCTGGTGGGACAGGCAAACGCACCAGATAGGCTTTTTAAGTAACTGCACAGATAAAGTCTGGACACTTTTAGTATATATGACTTGCCAGCTCAAGCAGAGAGACTGACAGTGTGGAAACAGCTTGTCAGAGCTCAGGTCATGGTTAAAAACTGCTAATGTTAATGCTGACAGCCTGTAAAGTCCCTGCTATCCATGATACCTTTAGTCAAGTTATAAAACACTCTGGAGGATTCTATTTCTTTCTCCTTCACTATTCTATCCATTTCTGTCATTACTGAAAATATTTAACTAATTCTGTGAATATTCCTTGCTTATCTACATTATACAAGCTGCAGCCTGTCACTGGTACCCAGCACTGCAGCATCCAGTGCCTTTGTAAAGAGGAAGATGTGCTTGCAGATAGCTGAGAATAGCTATTGCCCACATGACATCCTGCTCCATGAGCCTCCCTGGGCTGCATGAGAATGGTCTCTGATTTAGCTGAGGTTTGCTATGAATGAGGTCATGGAGAAGGGCAGGCAGGTGATGACCTCAGTGGACACTAGAAAATAAGCATTATTGCTCAGTTGTGGTGAGAAATCATGAAACTGCAAGAGCTGTATTATCCTCCTGCTGAGCTTCTTTTCACAGGTCCACAGGAGACAGTTGTAATCAGAGGACAGGGTACAGAGAGCACATTTGTTACATGGGGTTGTTCCTCCTTGCTGTGAGACACGCTTTATATTCTGCATAAAGTCCAGCACTCTCCTTATGAAATAAAACTTCTTAAACCAAGTTGTCTAGTTATCCTTTTAATCTGAGATCAAGCCTTACCTTCCCCTGTGTATTTATCTAATGGACTCCATTATTACCAAGTAATCCCTTGCCACAGAGAGCCAATGTGCCTATTCCTGCCATATGCCAGATCTAAAATCTGTACATTAGAAAAAGCTGCAACAGGAAAGATCAGTGGAAAATACCCAGTTTAATGTTAAATCTGTGCATAGCATATCTGGGCAATTAAGGAAAACTGGGAACATTTTATTCTTTGTTCTACTAGAATTTGAGAAGTTCCTTGCAAATTTGTTGAATACTCTCTTGGCCAAGGAGAAGGAAATACAGCATGGAAGTAGTGTTATTTACTGCAGAAGTCACAGAGACTAAAAAGGGCAGGATACAAATAAGAATGAAGATAGAAATGGAATACAATAGAAATACAGTTTAGAACAACAGAAATAAAAGGATCAGGACATGGATTTCAAAACCAGGAATCACCCCCAGTCATTCTGGGTTTTCCCCCTGCCAAGTCAAATGCAGTAGTGCAAGTACTACAGAAATAAAAAGTTTGCAAGGTAACTCCATGTTGTCAGAGACATCACACTATCAAAAATCCAGTTTATGTAAGAGCAAAAGTAGAGTTTGGACCATTTAAATCTGTGCTGAACCTTTGCTTGAAACAGAGCATACTAAAAAGAAGACAGCGATTCCTTTGAAAAGATCACAGAATTATGGGATAGTTGAGGTTGGAAGAGACTTCCACTGATCATTTAGTCTACACTCTCCTGCTCAAAAGGGTCAAGTTTATCTGTTGATAGCTGTGAAAAGAACTGTATCACAAATATTGGGTGAATACTGGGTAGAGAGAATGTCTAAAATATCCTCAGTTCATATACCTGCTTTAAAAAGCTCTCTGAAAACGTTACATGGCAAACTGATTCATTAGGGTGTTTAGATTTCAGAAAAAAGGAGTTTGTTATACAACTTCTCAAAATTAGGATACTTTGTCATTAGCTGTCACCAATGAAAACAAACTAGAATTTGCTACACTGACCTGCTTGCAGCCTTATACCAATATATCCTGCAGTAGTCAACTTTGGTTTGATCTCTTAGCATAATTAAACAGAGTCTTATGTTCATTATAAATTTTTAGAAAACATTCAGTTAGGTAGAAATTATCTATTTTAGAAAATGTCTATGTTTTTAGACTTTTTTTACCCCTTTGTCCTTTTTTTCCATTATAGATAAGCTATAGGTATGTATAAGAAAAGGATGACACTGAAATAATCACTTACACATGCTAAGTTAAATGTTGATCATTAGAATACTGTCCCATGTTGACTTTCTCATCTAAGCAAATACCATATAAAACACTGAAGCTTGTCAAGTAACTTCCTCTTCTGGCAAACTTTTAAAACTCTTTTAGAATGCTTGGTAACGCACAGATGTTATAATTTGAAAAGTCTTTTTTTTTCCTTGTTGAGTTTGTAAGTGTACCTTGCTTCTCTTGTTTATTAGTCTGACATGTTCTCTGTTATTCTACATAGGGCGCATTTTTCACTCTGACTTCTAGTGCCTTTCTTTATAATCCTTTTCTTGAAAAGTTCATAGTCCTCTCCTGACTTCTGAAACTTAAATAAATTTCATAAGATGCAAGGTAGCTCCTAGTACAGTCACAGCAAAAGAAATTGCTAGGAATCTGACATGTAATGTAAATAGGAATGAATCTTGCATGAGCCCTGTAAATTTTGGTCTTTGATGAAATATGGTTTGTTATGTGTTCTCTTATCATAACAAGATGCAGCATTTGGATTGAAGGAGTCCTAACTAACAGTGTTAGTTTGTCTTTAGTTTTTTTTTGGTGGGGTTTGTTTGTTTTTTTTCAATTGACAAGGTTGCTGTAGCATCAACTCTGTTTCCTGGCATAACAAACATCTCTGCTATAGTATGAGTGTGGCACATGTAGGACCACTTTTTTGGCTGAAACATGCTAATTCTATTCCATTTGTGGAACATGCAGTAGAGCTACACTGATTTATACCACCTGAAAACTTGGCCCACCTTGTGTATTAAACCTGACAAGGGGATTTTGGCCTTATGTAACACACCTATTCTCTTCCCTATGACCTCTGAGTAATCCTGACAGCAGCATTTTGCCCTCAGGTAAAACCAATGGGATGAGCATAGCTCAAAGAGTTAAAACCATCATGTTGCTCGTGAGTTGAAATATTAGGACAAAATAATAGAAGGAAAATTTCCTGGGGTATCTTTTCCTTGGATAGCCGTGAAGAAACTTCACATGAAAAAAGGTATATCTGGCATAAGTTAGCATTCTCTGTTGGGGCATATATGTACACTTATCTGCACTAGTAGAGAATTTATCAGAGCAAATACAAATGAAGTTATCAAAGTTTGTGGTATCTGACAAGATAAAAGGAACAGTCAAAGTTACAATATGTGTAGGGCCAAATGTTCATGCAATTCCTATAAGACAGAATCTGGCACTGCAAGCATCTTGCTGAGAGAGATGACATACTTCCTATGGAAGGTTTGCATGGTATTATTACTATTTTACTCAATGCTTACTAGAGTGTTTTTTTAAATCCTCTCAGTAGGCTCCACATAGTAAAGTCTGTTGCTCTGTAGTAAAGTCTGTTGCTCTGTATTTAGATCACATTTGGATTGCGGTTATGCTTTTTCTTCTCTTTTTCCCCCCCGTTTTCTTTTTCTCCTTCTCCTTTCTTTTTCTTCTGTGGATTCTCAGCTGTAGGTGACATTATTGTGATGGCTGCATTTCAAAGACCTCACCTGCTCTGTCATCTCTGAATTTATGTTACACTTCATGGTATCAGCTCTAACGATCTTATTCTCTCTTTCCTTTGCACCTCTACTCACTTCCTGACACTTGACACAATAAAACACTTTTTCATTTAGAAACTGTATTTAACCCCTTTTCACCAACAGCTTTTTACTCAAAAAAGAAAGAAAAGTATATCAACAGGACACTACAACTTTGGGGATTCAAATCTTCTTTTATTACAAATAAATATATTTACACACTCTTTTGTTTATACCTAGCCAGTCTTCATATAGGTTACCTGTGCATATCTTTCTTTAAAAATTCATAAATGTAATGTGGGCTCCTTTAACATTTTTTTTTTCATCAGTCTTTTATAATCAGGCTTCATTTCCTGGCAGTTAAGACAATAAAAGAAAACAACCACAGTGATGAAGACAAACTTAACTCTTTCATGAAGATCCTTTCAACCAATGAAAGTCTTCAGTGTTTATGACCTGGCACGTTTTATTAAATGCTATGGCTTCATTTACATATACACTAAATGGTATTATTGGGAAAAAAAATAGTTTAAAGAGCCCTTGCCTTTAACTATACCTCTAAACAAAGAAACACAACTTGATAATCAGATTCTAATGAATGAGTGAACAGCTTATTTTAAAAATATGATAATTTTTCCAACATGTAACCAGTATTTGCAAGAAAAATGTGTATGTAGTACATATTTTAGTAAAAGCATAGTAATAACCATCCAAAGAAGTTGCATAAAATCCTTACCTATTAATTTCATTTCCCTTTTGCTGAAGATGTCATTAGTAGACATAGTTGTCATTCTTTAAAGTAGTTAAAATTTCTAAGTACTTAGTGAATATTTTGAATGATCAATATTTAGCCTATTTGTTATTCATGTGCTATTCAATTTAGCTATGTGTAGCTCTTTATTGGTAGAAGAGCAACTCTGAATTGAATGCACATAAATATGTATTTATGAATAGGAAAAGATTATGCAGTACACATTCAAACATGTTGGGTTTTGGTTTTTTCATTTTTGGTTGTTTCAAAGTGGGGAGGGCTTATGTTTTTGTTGTACTCAACCTATATTATTTTCTGTTTCTTGAATTCACTCATTTCTGTATTTCTGATGGAGAAAGGATCATAAATATATTTAAGTAAGTTAAATACAGACTTTACAAATATGGGTACAAAGAGATATGTAAAATACTGTGTCTTCAGTGAACAGATGGACCAAGAAGTTGTTGTGAATCTGGCTAGGAACTATGGTGAATGATATTTCATTAGCCCATATCAGTTACAGATCTGTTGAACAAAATAAGACTCCAGACATTTTCTGAATTACTCTCTTATATAGGTCAAATCACAGTTGTAAGAGCAAATGTTCACAAACGGCCACTGATCTGGGTGGCCCAGATTTTAAGCCCAGCAGGAAGCATTTTGGGTCTGGTAGAATTGTTGAGTACTTTTTTTCTGAGACCCAAACCCAAGGATATGTCAAAACTGAGATTTAGAATAAAAACCATAATGTAGGAAATGCCTGTTATTAAAAGTCCTGCTTCCCCATTGTATACTTTCTTTAGTATCATATGGACATTATGTTCTCTGCAAAGGTGATTCTTTCTTATTGTGCCAGAGAAAGTGATTATTTGGTCTGCCATAGACCTCTTTTCAACCTTAAGCAGTTCACTTAACATGCCTTTGTCACCATTCCTCACATATATAATAACAGCTAGCTCTGTATTGTGCAAAATAATTGTGGCAGTATTTCACATCAGTCAATTTAATTTTGAGCAAAAAAAAAAACAGATACAAGAACTATGCATATCTATAATCTAGGGCAATATGGCCTGAATCTTGAGTGCTACTGTGATACAAGTAATTAACATTTTCTTCCTGGAATGAAGGCTGTCAACACATTTTTTAATAGATTCCATGAATTAAGTCATGGTTTCAAACAATTTGGTCTGAAGTTGTGCATTAAAACTGTGGTGAGCCATTAAAAAGATGACTTACCAACTGTCAAAAGCAAACTAAGAATAAGAAGGTGAAGAAGGAGAGTGTTGTGTGACAGCCACCATAGATTTTCCAGACTGAATGCTCAGATGCCTCTCTACATTTGGGTCTGCTGGAAACCTTCAGTACAGGTACAGAAGTCACACCTGCGTCTATAGCAAGAAACCCTGATTTCATCTTCGGTCTTTTCTTACCACTTATGTAAAAGATTTGAGCAAAAAGATTCAGCCTGATGTTAGTGCCAATTGCAATTTTGTTACAGTCATTGGAAATAACAGTAATGAAATAATATATTTTTGTAAAATTGAATGCAGTAAGCCTAAATTCTTTCGGTGAGCCAAGCTATTTTGGTTTTAACTTCCTCTCAGGTAGACAATTAAAGTCCCCTTTCAACCATAGTCTGAAATATATCACCTTCTAATTTTTTTCGTAGAATTAACTCCCACTGCCTGTTCAGTGATTCATAGACACCACCATATGAAGCTGTCAGACTGTAGATACTGGAGGGTAAGGGAAAAGAATATATTGCCCTTCATACAGAATGAGGGAATTTATCACTGCTTCTTTTTGGAGCTTGGTACTCCTCTGAGCACGACAGTAGCTCCAACAAGCAAGCAGGCATTGCCTTGTGTGAAAATCAATAATGCCTCACATGGGTGTTAGAAATGCCTGTAAAGTAAGGGAGGTACTCAGCCATAACTACCAAATGCTGTTGAAGAAAACCCCTCACTTTTCAAAGGTACAGGAAATAATTCTTCTGAATTGATCATTTTCTCTTACTTGTTTTGTGACTCCTGCTCATCTTTGCCCCCTGTGTTGGTGATAAGTAAGTGACAGGGCACCACAGTAGCCTTTTAACATGAGGTATGGAAGGCTGAAAGTAATTCAAAGGCTATTTTTTTTTGTTGCAGTAAATAGCCTGTCTGAACCAGATACAAGCTTCTGATGTAACGCTGTTTGTCTTCAAGCACCTTCAACAGAGCAAATCTGCTTTTGTTTTGACATTTTGCTGTCAAATTTCCTGAATGCATAATTACAGATATATTATAGAAATACGAGTGCTACAGTCAGGTCTGCTTCCCAGTCATAGATAGATAATTCCATGAATAACAAATCCATTATCACCCCTGCTACTGACAGCAACAATAAAAAAATCATTGTATCAACAAAGGAAACAAATGATGCTAACATGTACAAAAGGAATATTGTATTGACCCAGTATACAGCTAGCCATACAGACAAATATGCCCTTCTACACATATTGCTTTTGATATTTAAATTTTTGAAGTAGAACAGAAATAACTCTTTAGTAAGGATGAAAGCCACAGACCAATATCTATGTGTCAGGTTCTCAATGGGAACAAAACAAAATATTTATTTTTAGTTCATAAAAGCCACTGTACAATATGTTTGTGGCAAGCACTGTACATTTCATAGTTGTGGCAACTTAGCTTCAGTTCTCATATATTAAAACACTTTGTCTTCACATCAAATGCTTATTTGTTGCAAATTTTATTGCAGTTTAATGCAAGATACTAAAGTTTGGAAATAAGTTTACTGAGATGTGTTCTAGGCTGACCTGCTCCAAAGTATGAAGTGCTATATGTTCCTCATAGAACAACTAATAGGTGTCTAAACCCTCCCAGGCTATTCCACATGACTTTGTTGGGTGCTGGGGTCAGCTGTTTGCTTGCTTGGGTGTCCTATATGGCCCTGACAATGTTCTAACACTCATAACAAGTCACCTTGTCTAAACACTCCAGCTGTGATGAGATCTCCTCATATGATCCCAGTCTACAATGGTCCTGCCTGAAACTGTGTCATGTATAAATCCTGTCCCAGGTAATTCTCCAGCTGGGCTGTAATATGCCAAGTAAAACCTTGAGGGTGATCAAGTGTTTATCCTATTGTTCTATCCTATGTCCTATTACAGTAATCAAAAGAAAAGAAAATTCATATCACAACAGAAAAATACTTCTTTTCCACTTTTAGTTTCAGTATCTTCCTTCTATTCCTAAATCTTTCAAATATGCAATTTTAATCCCACATCATTTTGGGGTATAAATACCTTTACCTGTGCAGATGACAGATTGAAATCAAAACAAGAGGGGATACTTTTTTGAATAATGTATGTTTAAATTGGGCAGCTCATTGGCACTGGACATTATAGATATTAAAATATTTCATTTATTCAGAATACAAGTGGACAAATGCATCAAATAAGTCCCCAGTGATGTTTTTCTAGCATTAAGACATTTATGAGCTGGGAGGGGAAGTAGTATGGCAGTTTTGTCTTGTTCTTAAACACTTCTCAGAATCTGAACACAGACTTGACAGAAATAGGATGTTTGCTCTGATACAGATGCTCTTTTGTATCATTGTGCAAGTGTCCAGTAAAGGCTTCATAAGTCAAGGTTACAAAAGATAATTGAGGTCTTCCGGATGACTGAGGTAAAGAAGAATGCCTTAATGTCAATGCCATCCCAGCAGAAATTTTATTTCACTCCTCAAATGTAAAAAAAAAAAAAAAAAAAAGATCTTTAACCTTTTCGGAACATCCATATGAATAGAAAATAGTACTGATTAATCAAGTCTTGCAATATTGTAAATCATCAGTTCTATGTGTCTAAATTACAAGGGATGGAAGTTAACAGGTCACAGTATAACTGTATAACCCTAACTGTATGAATACTTTCACAACTACATCTTTGTACATCTGTGTACCTCTGTGCTGGATTTTATGATGTAGGAAAACAGTATCCAGATTTGTGCTCATTGCTGCTAAGAAAATATGGTGATTTATCTGCCCTCAGCAAAAAAGCAGCAGAATACCTACTGCTAAGTAGCAAAACATTCCTTGAGAGCTTTCCATGTGATTCTTCATGCAGAGAAGAGCTCATACATAGATTTCTGTCAATACCACTCCAGGAGAAATCCAGCACAGTTCTAGGAGATTGGCTTTTGACATCCTAAAGATCTGTGATTGATTACCATCAACTGCAGCACTAGTCAGATCTTGCTGGCTGGGTCTGAAAGCAATATACCAATACATTTACTCGAAGGAAAATTGTAGGAGGAGGAATGTGTTTTCAGTGACCTTGTAAACCTTCAGTACCCTGAGGCACAGTCTATCATCACGATTATACATTTGCTGGTGGCAATTTGTTTATATTTATTTAGGGACACTGTGACATTCACTGATGTTCTGTCCATATTACTCAGCTACTCTTTGAAAATGGTGCGAGCACAGCTGAAGTAAAAACAACCATGGGAAACATCTGTCTTGATCCTAAGTCATGCAACTGCATTAATTTCTAAATGGAGATTGGAGCACAAACTCCCAGGCTCTATGAAGCAGCAGGGAACATGGCAGCAGAGCAGAACGACTTGGGGTGACCAGCTAAAGCACCTGGGACCTATCAAAAACCCTCCTGTGCTCTAGATAAAATTATAACTAGGAAAAATACTATAAATGAAACACTACAAGACAGTGAACCTGCATAACCTACTGGGAGTGTCATGAGAACACATGACCAATCTCCATTTTTTATACTAATGCAGTTACTCCTATTATGTGTTATCTCCATATCATTTGGCATGCACTGCTCATGGAGAGGATCTCTTCTCAAAGAGACACGAGGGAAGACTGACTCCCTTTGGTTTCTGGGAATAAAGACTGGCTTTGTGACCTTCAGCAAGTGTGCTCCTCAACTACATACAGCCATACCTCCAGGATC
Source organism: Erithacus rubecula (assembly GCF_903797595.1). Lineage (NCBI taxonomy): Eukaryota > Metazoa > Chordata > Aves > Passeriformes > Muscicapidae > Erithacus > Erithacus rubecula. Next base: position 35,343,839 of record NC_136689.1, read on the forward strand.
CTAGCAATGACTGGGTCCATTGCCTGTACATCTTTCCCAGTAAAATATGCTGCTTTCTTAAACCAGGGACAGTCCAACAAAAAAACAAACAAACAAACAAACAAAACCAAACAAAAAAATCATTCTTGTACTTTAATGAGATAGTATCACCTGTAAGCTTCAGAGTGTGTGTATATACAGCCCAAGACAGATGTGTGTACATATGTACTATGTATGTGTGCCAGTTGTAAACATCTGTCTAAATGAGTGTGTTGACAATGAATTACTCAAGTAAACTTGACTTTTTTTTTTAGTGTGAATTAACAGCTTCTTGACTTGTTACTACATCAACTGCTAATTAGTTCCTGAGTGTAGTTCAAGGTGTTGGCATTCATTACAAAGCTTTCTGCGGTTGTTTTTATCTTTATCTGCCTCAAAGGCAGAATCTTTAGGCAAAAATAGTTCTTCAGGATATACAGAGCAGGGAAAGGAAAGGTGGGCTATAAGGTCAGGAATTGCTGTTAAAGAGAGCACATGACTTAGGTTTGGCTCCAATAATGTAAGGAGTGCTTTAAATAAGGTGATGACTTTAGCCATCTAGACTAAGAGGAAGATTAATGGTTGGAGTGAAGATGGGAAAATCGAAACTGGGAACTTCAGGAGATTACTGAACTCCAGTCAAAAGAAGCACGTAGCATGTATCCCTTGATTCTGAAAAGAACCCCAACTATATAGTTCTAGATGTCTAGATAGACAAAGATAGGTGTCTAGATGAGCAAAGGTATGAGAACACATACACTTAACAAACAAGCAGTCATAATTTGAAGTGATGAAAAATACAATTTCATCTACTTGCAAACAGTGAAAAAGCTGATTCAGGGAAATTTATAAACCTGCAAGTTTTTCCTTTAGAGTGTTCATGAATTCAGGTTAGAATTTAAAAACTAACATGGAATTTAAATGAAAATACAATATAAGGCAGTATCATCTTTTATGCAGGATAAGAATATCTGTGTTTTATTAGAAAATGGACCTCTAATAAGAAGATGAAGCAAAATGTATCTTTCCTGAAATTTTTGAACAAATTCCACATATGAACACTTACAGTAATTCAATTTTGTAAAGTCTTTAACACTTAAGTTCCAATAAGATTTTAAAATCTTGTTTTTATTTAAGTCAGTTAATAAAATAGTTTGTTTCAGAAACATGTGATTAAGGAAACACTGAAGCAAAATCCAGCTTACTTTTTCTAACCTACTTAACTTACAACTAATGCTCTAAATCCACCTACATACAGGTAGGAAGGCTCACACCATTCACACATAAAATACTGGACTATGCTGTCCTTACAAAAAAACATACCCAGCTGAAATAAAAACCAGGTAGAGGGAAAAAGTCTAGGTTTCATCTAGGTTTTTCAAGATAGCAATACCCCAATGTGTCATATGCTTTCAGAGCAAATGATGCTCTAAAAGCCCTGTCTGAACTGACTATAGTTTGTCTCCATATTTTCTTTTCCTCTTGACTTTCAGGAGAGAAAACATTTCTTTAAATACCCTGATCATAAGCCAAGAGAAACCAACACTTCTGCTCATTTCCTGTCTCTCTGTTTCCTTTTCTAGGCTCGCTCTGCCTATCACTCTTAAAGCCTTCCTTTTAGGGTTTCATTAGCAATTGCAATTGCATTTCTTTGATTTGCAGAAAGTTCTACTACATTTTGTTAAGTATACTGCCAGATTTCTTTGTTTGGCAGGGTTTTTTTAAAAAAGTTACTGATTTCCAAGAGTTTAGCCTGAGCAGAAGAATTGATGGCTACTGTTAATATGCTGCACTAAAGAAACTTCTTTACAGAAGGTTTATAAAAAAAATTCCCCCAAACAGTGGAATGGTGTCACAGCTAGGGTGGTTGACAATATAGGAATATTTGTATGGAGGACTGTGAAGTTCTGTATGTACCACACTTTTCTTACTGTAGAAATTCATGGATAATGGGTGCTTAATTTCATTCTTAGTGGTAGAAAAGTGTTGACATATTTTCAAGCCTGGCATAATTCTTCATGGGGTTATTTCATGGAATTACCAGTGTGAAGCTCCTCTTTGCTATTCTTTGTCATCTTTTCCTCTTCCACTTCTGTATTTTTGAACAGAGGAATCACTACAGAAAGTCCAAGGTCTGAATTTTGGTGGTGGTGCTGGGTGCTCTGTGGGTAACAGTAGGATAATCATCAAAAAACAGCAAAGGATAAATGAGAATAGTTAAGGGGGATTTCTATCCCTTTCTTTTGAGGCAGTGAGATTTAGCCACAAAGTATTGAAATTTTAATCTATGTGTGAAACTAAGAGACTAATATAATTTCTGACCTATGCATTTCCCTTTAAACATAAAATACAAACAGGACTGCTTCATCTTGCTATCAGAAATATTCTGATGTTAATTAATTCATTATTCTGTGAATGACTAATGATGTAAATATATGTTTTGCAAGCACATACACCATATTATGTTACATATGTAAAGTTGTCAGTGGGTAAAAGAATAAGGAAACTTTGTATACAGTTCTATGGTATCTGCTACCTTGCTTTTTTTGCACATCGTTGAAAGATATTTTCTCACAATGTGCATACTCACAAAAAATGAACGCCTCCGCACTTCTTGTTTAATATCTTCATTTTTGTGGTTATCTTTGTATTGTGTAGATTAACCCACAGACAGCCCATTGATCCCAAGCTGCGTTGCTGCCCTTGGCCCCGGATGTCCTTCCCCTCACTGTTCTGTGGTCCTGAGGGACATTTCCAGAGCTGTTTGGATGATGTGTTTTGGAGAAGCCCTCTCCTCTCTTTCCCTCTCACCTGCCCCACAGAGCGGGCTCGACTCCTTCACAGCCCTGAAAGCATAAAATGCTCACCAAAATGCCTCCTAAAAATGCTGACATTGGAAATTTATTCAGCCGTTGGAACTGCCGCCCTGTGTTGGGCGGGACGGCCTGCACAGCCCTCTCAGGAAACTCTCCGAGGGTCCGTGGGGACAGTCGATGTGTGTGACTGGGGCAGGCAGGGGCTGCGGGTGGACAGACCCTGCCCTCTGCCGCACCACTGCCTGCTCCCTGCCCTGTGCTTCTGGATGGCCTGTTCTGCTGGCAGCGCCTTCCCTCGCAGGAAACCCGTGGTGGATCACAGCAGCAGGCCCAGCTGGCCAGCAGCCATTTCCTCCCTTGCTGGTGGCCAGCCACAAGCTCCAGGTTGGGCGCTCAGCCTGGGCTCAGCGTCCGGCTTTTCCCAAAACCCAGGGGAGGAGCACTCCGGTGCTTCGCTTCCGAAGTGGTTAGAGGCCACCTGCATCCAAACCCAAGGATGTGCTTTTATTGATAATTGTGCAGTTATTGGTAATTGAGATACAACCTTGTGTCTTATCATCCAACCCCCTTCCTCATCCTCTCTCTTTTAAATCTCTCAGTGGCCATGCTGGCACAATTTCACGCTACCAGCAGCTTATCTTCTGACTTGGTGCTCTTGCAGGTACCTTGCCTCATGTTCACACTTTTTTCCTCCAAAAAAGCTCTGTGAGGGTTTTCTGTTTCTTCCTTGAGGGATCTTGTGGGTTTTGCAGTTCTAAGATCAAGTTTAAAGCTTTCTTCCAGAGAATGTTGGTGTAGGGAGTGATGGAGGGATCTGTGGGATATGTTGGTTGTCCCCTCTCCAGTGGGAAAGGCCATTGTGCTCAATGAAGGATTCAGGCAGGCTGAGCCTGTGGGGCAGGTACTGTTTTATTGCATGCTGCCAGATACAGGTATAGACAGTTCTTTGGAAACTGGCGAAGGCTAATAGCCTAGGGGTCTGGATTCATGCTCTCTCCTTCCTTCCCACATATTCCTGATAAACAGAAGAGCTGGTAGGTAATGGTGAGAGGCAGACAATTACTTACGGCAAACAGCCTGAGGGCTTCACAAGTGGGGCGCAACTCAAGGGCTACCTGAGATTTCTCAGGGGTGCTAGAGAGGCTTTTTGAATAATTAGCATGTCTGGAGCAACTCGTGCCTGGGTCAAGCAGCGTAGACACAGACAGGGTCCCCTCACCCTGGGGCACTTTCACTTTGCTAATGTCTAAAGCTGATCTTGGCTCTCAAGAGAAAGTTGACAGAATGGTGTAGGCAGGTCTCATGCTTATACTCAGTGGATGTGTTACACTTATGCTCTGTGCAGCTGGTGTGGAGTATGTTTGGCTTATCCTTATAGGTTTACTTTCTTAATTACTTTCCCATTACTTCAGCTACCAGGACAAATTTTACAAATGTGGTTGTGTGTAAACAATATCCAAACAGACACAGGTAAATCTTTTAGAAGAGATAAATGGTATTTTCTAGGTGTTCTGTCTAACTTGTAGTTTTTCACCCAGCCACAGTACTAATAAATCAATGTCCCCTCTTCTCATCTTACTGCTATCAGGGAATATCATGACAATACAAACAAGACTTGCCAGTAGGTCAGGGTATCCTTTTCTATTTCTATAGCCATTTGATATTTTTTTCTTTAATTTGCTACAAATCATAGTCACAGAATATTTATGCAGCAATGAATAAAAAGGTATGTTCAGTAGTTCATACTGATTCATGCATGATAGGATCCATTTGTTTCATGCTCTAAAAATTCCATATTAATAACTAAAAACTGTTTCCATTTTTAGATTTTTTTAGTTACATAACAGACATTTTCAGTCTTTAAATATTTTTTTGAAATCCACCTTCCTTTACAAATGCCAATCAAGCCCCATTTTTTTCAAAGAAGTGAAGCAACTGCAGCTGGAAAATTGTTTCATCAAAGGTAATTAAGGTAATATGTTGAGGTAAAGGCAAAAAACTCAGAATGTGAAGCTAAAGAGATAACAGTATGAGTAAAAATATGGCTATCCACCATTATGTATAATGACCTTTTAAAAGTAAGGCTACCTTTAATTCAGTATAGATAATGACGCTTTAGTGCCCAGTAAACCTGGAGTTTTCCAAGCTTGAATGGGAAAATTGGAGCAACTCAAAGCAAGTAGTAAAATTTGTTTCATGGATTTGGTTTCTGGGAAGATTACTTTAACATCCTGCCTCCATTTAGGCTGCAAATAAAAGGAAAAAAATCTATTAAAACAGGGATAAACAATGAATTATAAGGAAAAAAAAGGTTTCTAAAGGTTTCTAAAAGGAATCAGATTAATTTTACTGCATGTATCCTTCTACTCTTTTTATCGCCACTAGAAGGAAATAAAACCCATGCAATTTCTGCTAAACTACCCTATATTGTCTCACAAGTGTTCAGAATCACAAGTTAGGGTTTTAAGTAATGAGATCAGCTTAAAAAGTTGCTGATTTTTAAAAGCAATATATCTGCTTTTGTGTAAGTGTGCATGTGTGTTCTTCTAGACTAACCTTCCAGAATTTAAGATGTTATCATCCCCAAGCTCACTCTTTTTTTTTTTTCCCCTTTCTATTTTTTTATTTTTCTTTTATTTTTTTTTTTTCACTAGAAAATAAGAGGGCTAATTATTGTGAAACTTACAATAAATTCACAAATATTGTCAATGTCATATCTCCTCCAGGACTCGGTTAATAGATGCAAACTAATAATAACATATAATAAATTCCCAGGACAAGACAAAACTTTGTTTTTCTGCTGTGTTACCACAGGGTAAATAGTGGGTGGGAATGTAGGAGGGTGCACAATAAAATACAAAATATACAGAAAATCATTACATTTGAAAGAGAAAAAAAAGCCCTAAACAGATCTGTATTTAGTGAGCCTTGAACAATGAGTATGGCCTAAGGACTGGAGCAGCACTGGTGGTAACTCCTGCCTGCTGCAAAACATATTGCAAGGCAAATGGAAAAATAGTTTTAAAGTGTTATTTTTCTATTGTCTATCAGCATAGGCAGGAACTGATAAAGGGGCTTGTGCTGGTTCCATCACAGGTGGGCAGGGAGAACTGATCAAGATTTTACACTCCAAATCAATGCATTAATTTTTTTTTTGTGGGTACTCAAATCAATGGCAAACTTTCAGCTGTACTCATGAGAGCAATATTTTTGCCTAGAAGTTACCTAAAACTGAAAGTCTATTCCTTTTCCCATCAAAATGATTTGTGTTCGTGTAGTAGAATCTCAAAAGCCAAACCTGAGCAGGTTTTTTTGCTAGTGCAGAGGTTCTGTAGATTTGCCCAAATCTGTGTTGGCTGGTGCAGAATGACTTCACTGCTCAGCAGCAGGCACATGAAATGAAATCAGTTATCACAGGTGCCTGTAGCCACACATTTGGCTATGCTGTAGTGCTTTTTAGCATGATAGAAAATATAACAGAACTTAAGAAGAAATAGTTACACCTGATTAAACTATTTAAAATCTCTGGAGTTACATCTATTTTTATGGCATTAAATTGACTTACCTGTTAACTTGGGGAGTATTCAAAATCCTACTAAAATTTTATTGTATTTAAACTATAGAGGCATTGAGAATGGCACAGTGAATTATGAAACAGCACAGAGACATACTATTTCTCATTAAAAAGCCTTTACCACAATTAGATAGATCTCAGAAGCACTTTTCTATTTGTATTGCTGTTCAAATGCCATTTTTACTATTCAAATGTTTTGAAAATTGATTTTAATTTCTATTACCTTTTCAATGTCATTTCTTCTGGGCTAGGGGACTACTAACAAGAGAGAAGAGGCAGACAGGAATAGGACAAGACTATCTTGGCATGAAAGGCTACTGGGTTCTCCAGAAATAAAATATGCCATTTCCACTGTTCAGATTGCATTTTTAAAGGGAAAAGAGAGTTATCATCTTCCTTCTTCTCAAAAATTTGATGGGGGAACTTAGTCCCTTCTGGTGATATTTTGACTGGCAGTAAAAATCTTAAAGAAAACAGAAACTGTCTTTCAAAAATACCTTACAACAAGATTTTTGTTGGGTGGTGATGTACTTGGTGTTACCAGGTGATATAATTAGTATAAGCAATTATTGGAGAAAATGAAGGGCTGATTCCATAGGTTTGTGTGCACTTGTCCACTCACGTGTCATGTACAGATGATTTTTCTATTCCTGTTTCAGCGTATAATTTTTCTCAGAATTTTCATTAAGAAAAATTCTGAAAACTCAAGTATTTATGAAATATTTAATTCTATTTTCTGAGTACCCTGACTGACCCTGTGCATTATGGTTACATCTATTTCCTCAGGCTTTTTGGGTAATCATTCTAGCAAGAAAATAATTTGACATAACTCACAGATGAGAACAAATCTGTTTTTGTTTGCTATTTGGTGCCTTTGGTTTTTAGCCTTGTACAACAGATCTGTATTCCCTCTTGGACAAGAAAGCCAAGATTCCCCTTTGCCCATGTGGTCTAGAATCCCAAAAAACAAAGCTGGACCTTAGGAATTTCTCCAAATAAATCCTTAGTCCTAGGTTAAAATCCACACATCAGCCTTTTAATGTTGGCCAGTAGACAGGTGATAACATGTATAAAACTATTCATTTCAGATGTAAGGATATAGATATCTTTTTAATTTACTTGTTTTTCAGTGTTAGTCAGACATATTTGCTTATTTGTGCATATATAGAGAAATATCTACACCCTGAAGTAGGCAGATGTAAAGATCTGATTTGCATGCATATATCATACATTTGCAAGAATGTATGAGGCATTCATGTCTAAAATAGAAAATTTGGCTTAAGGTATTTTTTGAGTCTGAGAAAATTTTATTTATTTATTTCACAGATGATTAGCAAAGAAACCTACAATGACTTTTGACTTTTCTGTTACTGATTTTACTTAGGAAGTTTTTGGTTAGAAGTAATCAGGTAAGAAGGATACTTTACTCCCAAATTATCTCTTGAAGATAAAATCCTTGGGTGACTATATGCAAGTGATTAACAGTGGGTTTTCAGCATGTATTAGGAAAGTCTTTTCTGTGTGTGGTAGATCAAAGAAGCCCAGCTAAACCTAAAAGGAAGTAATCATGAGGGAATTTGGTAATGGAAGCAAAAAGCTAAGTGGCAAAATATTGTAGAGGCACTGTTAAATAATATGTGGTGTATGGGACAGAAGGCTGCTGACATCCAGATCAAGATGACTTTCAAGTGGGAAGTGTCCTTCTGCTATGCACTGAAAGCAATACAAGTGGGATGTAAACCTCTCCTCATAAAAATTATTAGACACGAGCACTTTCAGAAAGCATTTACTTGAAAAAAAGTTTCCAATCACTTAAAATTAAATAAATCTATGGCATTTAAAAAGTGATATATTTATTGAAACCATTTAGTAGGGAGAATGTTGTATGTATTTGGGAAATATGCTAATTTGTTGGTGAGTATACAGAGATATTAGAGAAGAAAAAAGACTGTTTGATTCCCAAAACCAGATTAAAAATATGCCTGAAGTTAGTTTACCTATTTTGATGTTGTGCTGTTAAACCACAGGTTTAAGATATTTTCCTCTGAATTTATTGAAGAATATCTTTAACCTCTTCTCAAAGCTAATGGATTTTTATAATGTATCTAAATGTGTTTCCTTTGCCCTTAATGAAATTTAATTATGGTGAAAAGTTGGCTATTCTGATAAACACATTGTTTTACTTTAGGATTTGGATTCCTCAGTGTTTTCTTTCCAAGTGCATAGTAACTTAAATTGCACAGAATATGAGTAGTAATCCCTGTTGCACAAATTTCAAAACATATATTTGTCACCCATTATGGTATGTTTCGTTTCTGTTAACACAGGAAATCTCACACAAACAAGTGCACTGATAACTGTGATAAACAAGTTGGTGTAGTGCTTATTTTTTACTGCTTGCAGATTTGAGGACTGCAAAGTATATCTCCATTAAAATGAAACAGGAGAAGAAAGAAAAGTAGAAATGGCATGTGTTTTTTAAATAACAACAAAATACTGCACACTTCATCCCTAAATAATCAGAACCAAAACTATAAAGCAGTAAGAGGTGTCTTTTTTTTTTTTTTTTTTCCTGGAACTTGAATTAACAAGAACAGGAGTCAACCCCAAGCCTCGGTTTTTAAATTCAGATTTCAGATACTCATTAAGTAATGTGCAACATACTGAGTTTGTAGCAACTGACCATCAGCTTTCAAAGCTCAAATTTCCCACTCTCTCCCACAAGGTTTGTGGGTGCTTTTAACCACAAATATTTTGAGAAACATTCCAAGAAGAAAATTATGGGAATTGCCTTCCCAGGTGTTATGAATGTATGAAGTGCACCTGCAAGCATACCACACCTATGGCACCCTTCATACCTTGCCTCTTTTTGTTGATTGTCTTCCCCCAGGGACAGTGTGAGAGACTTTCATTTTCTCATACTTTTTGGTGTTGGTTAATTAGTAAGTTCATATCAGGAGTTGTTTAGATGAAAGAACATTGATCTAGATCAACTTAAATTTATGAGATGTTCCTTAGTTTTTGTCATTATTTTATATTCCCTACTATTTCAAGTATTTAGGTAAATAATAAAAAATTTTAGATAAGACTGGCAGTGTTTGTACAAGAATCTTCTCCTCATCCTCTCTGCCCTCTAAGAGGAAGTATCATTAAATTTATATCTGTGTACTGACAAAATTAGGGATAACCTCAACTAGATTATAAATTTACATCTAAACAGTAACATTAAAGAGAAAGTATGGTGAAACACAGAATTAAAAGTAAAGGTCAGAAGATGCATAAAGATAAGAGAAATTATCTAGACAGTTCACATTTTTTCCCCCCAACTTTGTTTTTACCAAAAGGTGACAATTCACAAACTAGAGAATATTCTGCTTGGAAGCTTCAATTTTTAAAATTTCAAAGAACATTTACATTTTAAAAAGACAAAGTTATGACAGAGGTAGAAATTACATTTTAGAGTAAAAAGTACTTTAATTTAGAGTAACTTATATTTTCTTTTCTTTTCTTTTCTTTTCTTTTCTTTTCTTTTCTTTTCTTTTCTTTTCTTTTCTTTTCTTTTCTTTTCTTTTCTTTTCTTTTCTTTTCTTTTCTTTTCTTTTCTTTTCTTTTCTTTTCTTTTCTTTTCTTTTCTTTTCACAATATCTTGATTAATATGAAGTGGTTTTTGTGTCTTAGGTCAACATGAAAATGTTAATGAACAAACATTTTTGCCCTGGTCTAGAATAGGAATATTTCCCAAAATTGAAAACTGCAATTTAGATGTGCAGGTTTCTTTGCAAAGCCAAATAAAAAATAGCATGCTACACTCAAAAGACATAATTTTTGTAGCAGGGACAAACTGAGCTCTTTGTTAGGAAACTTCATTAACATCTCTACAGATTTTAGAATTTTTGAGTAACATTTATAGGAAATAATCCTTAGTTATATGAACCAAAAGTACTTGAATATGTTCTCATCTCCTAATTACTGGAAAAGCATTTCTTCCTCTCATATGCATTTGAAATATTGCTTTAGCAATTCTCTTATCTGTCTTCTTCACATTGTTCTGCTGTGTCTCCTTTTTCAGTTGCAATACTCAGGTGTCTGGTTTGGCCAGGACTCTCCAAAATTTTTGGTTTATGCTGCATCTTGAAGATTTTCCTTGAATCACTATTATATATTAAATTTAAAGAGAGGACATGCCACTTTTCCCTGAGTTCAAAATTTCAGTAGAGTTATGCAAATAAACACACAGCAAAAGGCAGAACTACAATATCACCCAACATATATGGTTACAGCAGAATTATGATGCAAGCTTGCTCTCTGAGTTCCAACCTCTCTGTTTTTTTCTAATGATCAATGTATATTATAAATACAATTTAATCATCTTTTGAAGCTGTCCATACATATGGATTATCTTAGGCTTGCCTATTATCTCTTTCCATAGTCTAGTGAGGTTTGAGAATGAAGCAAGGCTAATGCTTACCTGCTATGTAAAACAGATTGCAAAACAGACACATCCCAGAACAGAGGTGAGCTGTCCTGACTGCAGAAACCTTTCAAGACTGTCCATTTATAAGCTGAGTGTTAAGGGATAGCCTTGAACCCACTGAACTAAGAGTTTAAACCATCAGCAGAAAAGGAAGACAGGCAGTAAGATAAAGATTTTTTCCATTTTACATCTTAGAAGCTGAGTCATAGAAAGATTAATTAACTTAACTTGCCCAAGGTTATAAGGATGCTTAGTGCCCTACACTAAACTGATCAACACTCAGTTTATTTTTTCACCCTTCTCTACCTCACAATATTAACTTAGTATGAAGGAAGTATTCACATATCAGAATATCAGTTTCTGGGCTAAACTATTTATGAATGGATTTTGTTTCACTTGCTGAGAAACTCTAGAAATACAGATGTTATCAAAAGGACTGAGTCTGATAGAAGCAGTGTCTACTGACACAAAAGTCTTAGAACCTGTAAAAAGCAGAATATTTGCCTTAATAAAGCAACTTCATGACTCTTAACATTAAACTATTTCTAAACAGAAAGACTTAGAAACATTACTGTTGTGAATCTGTATAACACACATAGGTGTCCTAGACAAATTCAGTTGATGTGATATATTGTGACCTTTGGCTGCTGGTGGAGAGTAGCACGCTTAGCAAATGGAGCATGAAGCAAATGGAGCTCTGGGAGACAACGCCTGGTGGGTCTATGGACATAACTGGGCCTGTGATGCAGAGAAAGCTGTCTGGGGAGCATGTGAGAGAATAAAGGGTTTATACATTATTTGATGGAAGAAACTATTTTTGTGTGTTTTATATATATATATATATATATATATATACATCATATATGTATTTAAAATGCAGGAAAACAAGAAACTGGGCAAGATAATGGGATGTAGGCAATATTAATGATAATTTATTTTACCTGTACAAATGCCGTGTCAGTTTTTTACCTGTTTGTGCCAAAAAAAGTATGACCATAAAATAATTAAATCACTGAAAAAAAATTTTGCTGTAACGATGATCTGTATGAAAATATAGTCCTATTTCGTAATTTTGGCTCTCTATGCAATAACTAGCTAAGTAGGTTTTACAAAGTATGGCAAGATGCATATGGCTCAAATGTAATAGTTCATCTCAGTAGTGCAATTACAAAATGCTGATAGATATGTGAACTTTTCACCTAAAAGTAAAGCCTCTTTTCCAAGTTCTGAGTTCATTGTTTCCCTGTTCTTCCTGAGACACTCCTCCTAGTGCCCTAGTTAGCTTGCCAGAGCTTGCAAAGAACAAGGATGTGGGAATAATGAATTATTCTATTCATTTTTTATTCTTGATGAATAGTAAATTATTCTAATAACATTTACTATTCTATTCATTTATTACTGGAGAATAATTAGCCGGGAATGGCTTCTAAGAAGTTTTTCCAAAATTAGACTTCAATGGTTTTGCCGTGTTTATCTTTACCTGTATGAAAATATCTTTGTAGCTCTCCTCACTTAACTGTTCCCACCTCCTCCCCCACTCAGACATATATCTGTTTCCCAAAGCTACTGTATTGTTAAAAAAATTTTAATCTCCTCTTCCAAAGACCCAGCCTCTTCCTTCACACAGCTGAACTCCCATTGCAGACAGAAACCCTTCTCCTTGTCAGATGCATCTTCTCTCTGCTAATGAGAACTGTATGTGACTGGGGGAAAGACCTGAATGAAGATCAAGAATAGGTGTGTCTAGATGAGAATAGAAGGTTATAGGTAAATGAAAGAAGGTGATTATGGAAAGATATGAGTAAGGAAGAGATGCAGTGTCTGCACAGGTGTTATATCCAGCTGGGATTTACAGTTAATGGGAGTACAGAAGTGTGCTCATTTTACCTCATGCAGAGGTCTTGGTATTGCTGTCTTGATTTTGACCAGTGATTTTTGGTGACTGCAGTGTTTCCTTTTAGTGGATTTCACTCTGCCATTTGAATGAAATGCATCTTTTCCTGGTATTTCAAGTCCCTCATTTCGGGGAAAAGAATATTCCCATGGGAAACCTCCAGATGTCCTTTCTCCTTGTCAAGGCAGGACAAACTGGACTGTGTTTTGTTGTTTTGCTTTAGAGCTGATGTGGAGGAAGGCTGCTTTTCTGCATGCAGTTACCTAGCCAGACTGAATATTCATCTATCTCTAAATAATTTTCATATGTGACTAAATTCTATATTTATCCAGAATCAATGTTTTATCTCTCTAAATTCCGTTCCTTCCTTTTATGGAAAGAAGGAACTTTCCATCCCTCTCTTCTTTATAGAACAAATACAGATTCTATGAAAGATTTAACATATACAATTCACTGTGAATATTATGCCAAATAATACAATGAAAACTTAATGCTACTTTACATCTAGTCTGTCTTCTTTTCCAAAGTCTCTTTACTTAACAGTTTAATTATTACTGATATAAGTAGCACAGATGAGGCTGACTGCCTAGTGCATGACCACTTGCATATTTAAATTAGACCTGTCATGGGATCCCACTCAACTTCCCAGCCAGTTTGGTACAAGAACATCCATTAGTCTTCTGAGTCCCTAAAGTATGACTACAGGGTATAATCTTGCAATGCTACAAATATCCTTCCTTGTGATGTTGTACTTTAGAGTTCAAGTGGACCAAGCCCAGAATAGCTACCACAGTAGTTTATACCTGCTCCATCTAATCCCATGTGCTCTCTCTGGCAGGGACAGTAGAAACTATCCAAGGAGGGAGATGAGAAACCAGTCAAGGCACAGAATCTTTAATCTCCTGATCAATCTTCCCATCTCACAGCAAACAATAGCTTAATTTAGCCATCAGATATTGAATAGTTACATTCACTGTCCAAACATGCCTGTAGGTGTACGCTTAAGTACCCATAAGCCTTAAAAAAATTTCCCCAGGCCTTGCTCTAAGCAGATCATAGTTTCATCTCCCTTTGCCAGGATCTCTGGGTTTTCTCAGGCGCCTCAAAAAGAATGCCTTGTGTCACGTGAGTCTGTGGAAGTATAATCCTGATTCAGTCTAGTGAGAAACATCTGAGGGAATAACAGACTTCTACTAAAACTTAGGAAAACTACACAAAAGGCAACAGCA